>NW_026691434.1:0-104862 GCF_020826845.1 Diceros bicornis minor
CCTCAGGCCAGAGCCATGCTTTCAAGCAGGAAGCGGCCTGCAAGCTGAGTGGGAATGGGGGAGGGAGGGAGACAGCTGAAGCCGAGTCCAGAAGGGCGGCGATGGAAGAGCTGCAGCTGGGTCAGAGCCTGGAGGGAGGGCGGGGCCTTCACTGAGTACCCCCCCCCCAGGCTGCCCTAGGCCCCGGCGGTCACGCATGCGCCCTTGGCCTGTGCGGTGTGTGGGGGGTTGAACCCAAGCTCGCAGGGCTCCCGGAGCGGCCAGAGAAAGAAGGGCCCATGGAGAGGTAGGCGAGGTGGGCAGGGGGCGCCACCTTACTCTCCTCAGCTCCCTGAGGGAGAGAGAGAGAGACAGAGACAGAGAGAGAGATCCCTGACCTCTGAGTCTCTGCCTCCACCGCTGGCTGGTGCCAACTCACGCGCCATCCCACTTCCAGCCATCACCCCCCACGCCTGCCCCGGGGCCAGCCCCACCACACACAGGCCGGTTGGTTCCTGCTCACCTCTGTGCCCTCCCTTCCCGACCTGACCCCAGTGCAGGGGATAAGCTTCAGACAAGTCTTTCCATGTCCCTCTGCATGACAATAGACTTCCTCCCCTCTCCCATTCCACAGGCCCACCCGGGACATCCACCTTTGTCATTAGCTCAGGAGAGGATGCAAGATGAGAATCTCTGCTATTGTGTGGGGAGACTCAGTTTCCCGGGTTTCCCCCATGGACACATGTTCTTCAGCTGGGTCTGATTTTCTCCAGACAAGCTGTCTTGGGAAGGATTTGGCCAGCCCTAAGAACCTGAAGGGAAAGGGCGGAGGGGGGTTCTCTCTCTGCCCCCGACAACCCCGAGCTGGGTCGGTCCCTCAGACCTGGCCAGGGGCAGCCCATCCCCCGGCGCCCTTCCCCAGGGCATCCAAGGGCAGGCTCGGCGCCAGCCCCACCCCGCTCGCCACTGCCCGACCATCGTCCTCCCTCGGGGGGCCTGGGCAGGACAGGGACCCGGCTGTGGGAGGCCTCCAGATCTCAGGCCTGGCCCACCGTTTACCAGGCTGCTTCCTCCTCTGACGGGGGCCCAGCACACGCCCCAGGAGACTTGGCAGCCGCCCCCAGGGATCTATCCTCTGGAACTCGTCCCCTTGGAAGGGGCCTGGCCCAGGTGCCAGGTTCGGCTGGTCGGCCAGCCTCCTTTGGAGAAAGCAGGCAAGCCGAGTCAGGCTTGCAGTGGCCCTGGCGTGACACCTGCCACCTCAGGCAGAGGGCCTCCCACGTGCCCTCCATGGCGGGTTTCTCCCCGGAGCCGTGGCCTGGGCACTAGGAAGGCCGGGCCTCCCCGACTCCCGGGAGGAGGGGCTAGCCCACTTGCGCCCTGGCCCCCAAACCCTCTGGTGCCATCTGCCTGTCTCGGCACTTCTGACTCCACAGAGCCTTTCCTACATCTGGGCTGCCTGCCGTGGCAAAGTGCAGGCGTGGGGTGAGGCCATGGTTTTGTCTTTCCAGGGAAAAATGAGCCCCTGGCCGAAGCAGCAGGCCCAGGCAGAGCCTTGAGCTTGAAGCCCAGTAGGTCTGTGGCCCTCAGGGGCTGAGCCATGCTTTTCAAGGCAGGGAAGCGGCCTGCAAGCTGAGTGGGAGTGGGGGAGGGGAGGGAGACAGCTGAAGCCGAGTCCAGAATGGCGGCGATGGAAGAGCTGCAGCTGGGTCAGAGCCTGGCGGGAGGGCGGGGCCTTCACTGAGTACCCCCCCCCCAGGCCAGCCCTAGGCCCCGGCGGTCACGCATGCGCCCTTGGCCTGTGCGGTGTGTGGGGGGTTGAACCCAAGCTCGCAGGGCTCCCGGAGCGGCCAGAGAAAGAAGGGCCCATGGAGAGGTAGGCGAGGTGGGCAGGGGGCGCCACCTTACTCTCCTCAGCTCCCTGAGGGAGAGAGAGAGAGACAGAGACAGAGAGAGAGATCCCTGACCTCTGAGTCTCTGCCTCCAACGCTGGCTGGTGCCAACTCACGCGCCATCCCACTTCCAGCCATCACCCCCACGCCTGCCCCGGGGCCAGCCCCACCACACACAGGACGGTTGGTTCCTGCTCACCTCTGTGCTGTCCCTTCCCGACCTGACCCCAGTGCAGGGGATAAGCTTCAGACAAGTCTTTCCATGTCCCTCTGCATGACAATAGACTTCCTCCCCTCTCCCATTCCACAGGCCCACCCGGGACATCCACCTTTGTCATTAGCTCAGGAGAGGATGCAAGATGAGAATCTCTGCTATTGTGTGGGGAGACTCAGTTTCCCGGGTTTCCCCCATGGACACATGTTCTTCAGCTGGGTCTGATTTTCTCCAGACAAGCTGTCTTGGGAAGGATTTGGCCAGCCCTAAGAACCTGAAGGGAAAGGGCGGAGGGGGGTTCTCTCTCTGCCCCCGACAGCCCCGAGCTGAGCCGGTCCCTCAGACCTGGCCAGGGGCAGCCCATCCCCCGGCGCCCTTCCCCGGGGCATCCAAGGGCAGGCTCGGCGCCAGCGCCACCCCGCTCGCCACTGCCCGACCATCGTCCTCCCTCGGGGGGCCTGGGCAGGACAGGGACCCGGCTGTGGGAGGCCTCCAGATCTCAGGCCTGGCACACCGTTTACCAGGCTGCTTCCTCCTCTGACGGGGGCCCAGCACACGCCCCAGGAGACTTGGCAGCCGCCCCCAGGGCTCTAGCCTCTGGAAACTCGTCCCCTTGGAAGGGGCCTGGCCCAGGTGCCAGGTTCGGCTGGTCGGCCAGCCTCCTTTGGAGAAAGCAGGCAAGCCGAGCCAGGCTTGCAGTGGCCCTGGCGTGACACCTGCCAACTCAGGCAGAGGGCCTCCCACGTGCCCTCCATGGCGGGTTTCTCCCCGGAGCCGTGGCCTGGGCACTAGGAAGGCCGGGCCTCCCCGACTCCCGGGAGGAGGGTCTAGCCCAGTTGCGCCCTGGCCCCCAAACCCTCTGGTGCCATCTGCCTGTCTCGGCACTTCTGACTCCACAGAGCCTTTCCTACATCTGGGCTGCCTGCCGTGGCAAAGTGCAGGCGTGGGGTGAGGCCATGGCTTTGTCTTTCCAGGAAAAAATGAGCCCCTGCCGAAGCAGCAGGCCCAGGCAGAGCCTTGAGCTTGAAGCCCAGTAGGTCTGTGGCCCTCAGGGCCAGAGCCATGCTTTCAAGGCAGGGAAGCGGCCTGCAAGCTGAGTGGGAGTGGGGGAGGGGAGGGAGACAGCTGAAGCCGAGTCGAGAAGGGCGGCGATGGAAGAGATGCAGCTGGGTCAGAGCCTGGAGGGAGGGCGGGGCCTTCACTGAGGACCCCACCCCCCCCCCCCCGAGGCCAGCCCTAGGCCCAGGCGGTCGCGGCATGCGCCCTTGGCCTGTGCGGTGGTGGGGGGTTGAACCCAAGCCCGCAGGGCTCCCGGAGCGGCCAGAGAAAGAAGGGCCCATGGAGAGGTAGGCGAGGTGGGCAGGGGGCGCCACCTTACTCTCCTCAGCTCCCTGAGGGAGAGAGAGAGAGACAGAGACAGAGAGAGAGATCCCTGACCTCTGAGTCTCTGCCTCCACCGCTGGCTGGTGCCAACTCACGCGCCATCCCACTTCCAGCCATCAACCCCACGCCTGGCCCGGGGCCAGCCCCACCACACACAGGACGGTTGGTTCCTGCTCACCTCTGTGCCGTCCCTTCCCGACCTGACCCCCAGTGCAGGGGATAAGCTTCAGACAAGTCTTTCCATGTCCCTCTGCATGACAATAGACTTCCTCCCCTCTCCCATTCCACAGGCCCACCCGGGACATCCACCTTTGTCATTAGCTCAGGAGAGGATGCAAGATGAGAATCTCTGCTATTGTGTGGGGAGACTCAGTTTCCCGGGTTTCCCCCATGGACACATGTTCTTCAGCTGGGTCTGATTTTCTCCAGACAAGCTGTCTTGGGAAGGATTTGGCCAGCCCTAAGAACCTGAAGGAAAAGGGCGGAGGGGGGTTCTCTCTCTGCCCCCGACAGCCCCGAGCTGGGTCGGTCCCTCAGACCCGGCCAGGGGCAGCCCATCCCCGGCGCCCTTCCCCGGGGCATCCAAGGGCAGGCTCGGCGCCAGCCCCACCCCGCTCGCCACTGCCCGACCATCGTCCTCCCTCGGGGGGCCTGGGCAGGACAGGGACCCGGCTGTGGGAGGCCTCCAGATCTCAGGCCTGGCACACCGTTTACCAGGCTGCTTCCTCCTCTGACGGGGGCCCAGCACACGCCCCAGGAGACTTGGCAGCCGCCCCCAGGGCTCTATCCTCTGGAACTCGTCCCCTTGGAAGGGGCCTGGCCCAGGTGCCAGGTTCGGCTGGTCGGCCAGCCTCCTTTGGAGAAAGCAGGCAAGCCGAGCCAGGCTTGCAGTGGCCCTGGCGTGACACCTGCCACCTCAGGCAGAGGGCCTCCCGCGTGCCCTCCATGGCGGGTTTCTCCCCGGAGCCGTGGCCTGGGCACTAGGAAGGCCGGGCCTCCCCGACTCCCGGGAGGAGGGGCTAGCCCACTTGCGCCCTGTCCCCCAAACCCTCTGATGCCATCTGCCTGTCTCGGCAGTTCTGACTCCACAGAGACTTTCCTACATCTGGGCTGCCTGCCGTGGCAAAGTGCAGGCGTGGGGTGAGGCCATGGCTTTGTCTTTCCAGGAAAAAATGAGCCCCTGGCCGAAGCAGCAGGCCCAGCAGAGCCTTGAGCTTGAAGCCCAGTAGGTCAGTGGCCCTCAGGGTCAGAGCCATGCTTTCAAGGCAGGGAAGCGGCCTGCAAGCTGAGTGGGAGTGGGGGAGGGGAGGGAGACAGCTGAAGCCGAGTCCAGAAGGGCGGCGATGGAAGAGCTGCAGCTGGGTCAGAGCCTGGAGGGAGGGCGGGGCCTTCACAGAGGACCCCCCCCCTCGAGGCCAGCTCTAGGCCCAGGCGGTCGCGCATGGACCCTTGGCCTGTGCGGTGTGTGGGGGGTTGAACCCAAGCCCGCAGGGCTCCCGGAGCGGCCAGAGAAAGAAGGGCCCATGGAGAGGTAGGCGAGGTGGGCAGGGGGCGCCACCTTACTCTCCTCAGCTCCCTGAGGGAGAGAGAGAGAGACAGAGACAGAGAGAGAGATCCCTGACCTCTGAGTCTCTGACTCCACCGCTGGCTGGTGCCAACTCACGCACCATCCCACTTCCAGCCATCACCCCCACGGCTGCCCCGGGGCCAGCCCCACCACACACAGGCCGGTTGGTTCCTGCTCACCTCTGTGCTGTCCCTTCCCGACCTGACCCCAGTGCAGGGGATAAGCTTCAGACAAGTCTTTCCATGTCCCTCTGCATGACAATAGACTTCCTCCCCTCTCCCATTCCACAGGCCCACCCAGGACATCCACCTTTGTCATTAGCTCAGGAGAGGATGCAAGATGAGAATCTCTGCTATTGTGTGGGGAGACTCAGTTTCCCGGGTTTCCCCCATGGACACATGTTCTTCAGCTGGGTCTGATTTTCTCCAGACAAGCTGTCTTGGGAAGGATTTGGCCAGCCCTAAGAACCTGAAGGGAAAGGGCGGAGGGGGGTTCTCTCTCTGCCCCCGACAGCCCCGAGCTGGGTCGGTCCCTCAGACCTGGCCAGGGACATCCCATCCCCCGGCGCCCTTCCCCGGGGCATCCAAGGGCAGGCTCGGCGCCAGCTCCAACCCGCTCGCCACTGCCCGACCATCGTCCTCCCTCGGGGGGGCCTGGGCAGGACAGGGACCCGGCTGTGGGAGGCCTCCAGATCTCAGGCCTGGCACACCGTTTACCAGGCTGCTTCCTCCTCTGACGGGGGCCCAGCACACGCCCCAGGAGACTTGGCAGCCGCCCCCAGGGCTCTATCCTCTGGAACTCGTCCCCTTGGAAGGGGCCTGGCCCAGGTGCCAGGTTCGGCTGGTCGGCCAGCCTCCTTTGGAGAAAGCAGGCAAGCCGAGCCAGGCTTGCAGTGGCCCTGGCGTGACACCTGCCACCTCAGGCAGAGGGCCTCCCGCGTGCCCTCCATGGCGGGTTTCTCCCCGGAGCCGTGGCCTGGGCACTAGGAAGGCCGGGCCTCCCCGACTCCCGGGAGGAGGGGCTAGCCCAGTTGCGCCCTGGCCCCCAAACCTCTGGTGCCATCTGCCTGTCTCGGCACTTCTGACTCCACAGAGCCTTTCCTACATCTGGGCTGCCTGCCGTGGCAAAGTGCAGGCGTGGGGTGAGGCCATGGTTTTTTCTTTCCAGGAAAAAATGAGCCCCTGGCCGAAGCAGCAGGCCCAGGCAGAGCCTAGAGCTTGAAGACCAGTAGGTCTGTGGCCCTCAGGGCCAGAGCCATGCTTTCAAGGCAGGGAAGCGCCTGCAAGCTGAGTGGGAGTGGGGGAGGGGAGGGAGACAGCTGAAGCCGAGTCCAGAAGGGCGGCGATGGAAGAGCTGCAGCTGGGTCAGAGCCTGGAGGGAGGGCGGGGCCTTCACTGAGGACCCCCCCCCCAGGCCAGCCCTAGGCCCCGGCGGTCACGCATGCACCCTTGGCCTGTGCGGTGTGTGGGGGGTTGAACCCAAGCCCGCAGGGCTCCCGGAGCGGCCAGAGAAAGAAGGGCCCATGGAGAGGTAGGCGAGGTGGGCAGGGGGCGCCACCTTACTCTCCTCAGCTCCCTGAGGGAGAGAGAGAGAGACAGAGACAGAGAGAGAGATCCCTGACCTCTGAGTCTCTGCCTCCACCGCTGGCTGGTGCCAACTCACGCGCCATCCCACTTCCAGCCATCACCCCCATGCCTGCCCCGGGGCCAGCCCCACCACACACAGGACGGTTGGTTCCTGCTCACCTCTGTGCCCTCCCTTCCCGACCTGACCCCAGTGCAGGGGATAAGCTTCAGACAAGTCTTTCCATGTCCCTCTGCATGACAATAGACTTCCTCCCCTCTCCCATTCCACAGGCCCACCCGGGACATCCACCTTTGTCATTAGCTCAGGAGAGGATGCAAGATGAGAATCTCTGCTATTGTGTGGGGAGACTCAGTTTCCCGGGTTTCCCCCATGGACACATGTTCCTTCAGCTGGGTCTGATTTTCTCCAGACAAGCTGTCTTGGGAAGGATTTGGCCAGCCCTAAGAACTTGAAGGGAAAGGGCGGAGGGGGGTTCTCTCTCTGCCCCCGACAGCCCCGAGCTGGGTCGGTCCCTCAGACCTGGCCAGGGGCAGCCCATCCCCCGGCGCCCTTCCCCAGGGCAGCCAAGGGCAGGCTCGGCGCCAGCCCCACCCCGCTCGCCACTGCCCGACCATCGTCCTCCCTCGGGGGGCATGGGCAGGACAGGGACCCGGCTGTGGGAGGCCTCCAGATCTCAGGCCTGGCACACCGTTTACCAGGCTGCTTCCTCCTCTGACGGGGGCCCAGCACACGCCCCAGGAGACTTGGCAGCCGCCCCCAGGGCTCTATCCTCTGGAACTCGTCCCCTTGGAAGGGGCCTGGCCCAGGTGCCAGGTTCGGCTGGTCGGCCAGCCTCCTTTGGAGAAAGCAGGCAAGCCGAGCCAGGCTTGCAGTGGCCCTGGCGTGACACCTGCCACCTCAGGCAGAGGGCCTCCCACGTGCCCTCCATGGCGGGTTTCTCCCCGGAGCCGTGGCCTGGGCACTAGGAAGGCCGGGCCTCCCCGACTCGCGGGAGGAGGGGCTAGCCCAGTTGCGCCCTGGCCCCCAAACCCTCTGGTGCCATCTGCCTGTCTCGGCACTTCTGACTCCACAGAGCCTTTCCTACATCTGGGCTGCCTGCCGTGGCAAAGTGCAGGCGTGGGGTGAGGCCATGGCTTTGTCTTTCCAGGAAAAAATGAGCCCCTGGCCGAAGCAGCAGGCCCAGGCAGAGCCTTGAGCTTGAAGCCCAGTAGGTCTGTGGCCCTCAGGGCCAGAGCCATGCTTTCAAGGCAGGGAAGCGGCCTGCAAGCTGAGTGGGAGTGGGGGAGGGGAGGGAGACAGCTGAAGCCGAGTCCAGAAGGGCGGCGATGGAAGAGCTGCAGCTGGGTCAGAGCCTGGAGGGAGGGCGGGGCCTTCACTGAGGACCCCCCCCCAGGCCAGCCCTAGGCCCCGGCGGTCACGCATGCGCCCTTGGCCTGTGCGGTGTGTGGGGGGTTGAACCCAAGCCCGCAGGGCTCCCGGAGCGGCCAGAGAAAGAAGGGCCCATGGAGAGGTAGGCGAGGTGGGCAGGGGGCGCCACCTTACTCTCCTCAGCTCCCTGAGGGAGAGAGAGAGAGACAGAGACAGAGAGAGAGATCCCTGACCTCTGAGTCTCTGCCTCCACCGCTGGCTGGTGCCAACTCACGCGCCATCCCACTTCCAGCCATCAACCCCACGCCTGCCCCGGGGCCAGCCCCACCACACACAGGCCGGTTGGTTCCTGCTCACCTCTGTGCCCTCCCTTCCCGACCTGACCCCAGTGCAGGGGATAAGCTTCAGACAAGTCTTTCCATGTCCCTCTGCATGACAATAGACTTCCTCCCCTCTCCCATTCCACAGGCCCACCCGGGACATCCACCTTTGTCATTAGCTCAGGAGAGGATGCAAGATGAGAATCTCTGCTATTGTGTGGGGAGACTCAGTTTCCCGGGTTTCCCCCATGGACACATGTTCTTCAGCTGGGTCTGATTTTCTCCAGACAAGCTGTCTTGGGAAGGATTTGGCCAGCCCTAAGAACCTGAAGGGAAAGGGCGGAGGGGGGTTCTCTCTCTGCCCCCGACAGCCCCGAGCTGGGTCGGTCCCTCAGACCCGGCCAGGGGCAGCCCATCCCCCGGCGCCCTTCCCCGGGGCATCCAAGGGCAGGCTCGGCGCCAGCCCCACCCCGCTCGCCACTGCCCGACCATCGTCCTCCCTCGGGGGGCCTGGGCAGGACAGGGACCCGGCTGTGGGAGGCCTCCAGATCTCAGGCCTGGCACACCGTTTACCAGGCTGCTTCCTCCTCTGACGGGGGCCCAGCACACGCCCCAGGAGACTTGGCAGCCGCCCCCAGGGCTCTATCCTCTGGAACTCGTCCCCTTGGAAGGGGCCTGGCCCAGGTGCCAGGTTCGGCTGGTCGGCCAGCCTCCTTTGGAGAAAGCAGGCAAGCCGAGCCAGGCTTGCAGTGGCCCTGGCGTGACACCTGCCACCTCAGGCAGAGGGCCTCCCGCGTGCCCTCCATGGCGGGTTTCTCCCCGGAGCCGTGGCCTGGGCACTAGGAAGGCCGGGCCTCCCCGACTCCCGGGAGGAGGGGCTAGCCCAGTTGCGCCCTGGCCCCCAAACCCTCTGGTGCCATCTGCCTGTCTCGGCACTTCTGACTCCACAGAGCCTTTCCTACATCTGGGCTGCCTGCCGTGGCAATGTGCAGGCGTGGGGTGAGGCCATGGCTTTGTCTTTCCAGGAAAAAATGAGCCCCTGGCCGAAGCAGCAGGCCCAGGCAGAGCCTTGAGCTTGAAGCACAGTAGGTCTGTGGCCCTCAGGGCCAGAGCCATGCTTTCAAGGCAGGGAAGCGGCCTGCAAGCTGAGTGGGAGTGGGGGAGGGGAGGGAGACAGCTGAAGCCGAGTCCAGAAGGGCGGCGATGGAAGAGCTGCAGCTGGGTCAGAGCCTGGAGGGAGGGCGGGGCCTTCACTGAGGACCCCCCCCCCCCCGAGGCCAGCCCTAGGCACAGGCGGTCGCGCATGCGCCCTTGGCCTGTGCGGTGTGTGGGGGGTTGAACCCAAGCCCGCAGGGCTCCCGGAGCGGCCAGAGAAAGAAGGGCCCATGGAGAGGTAGGCGAGGTGGGCAGGGGGCGCCACCTTACTCTCCTCAGCTCCCTGAGGGAGAGAGAGAGAGACAGAGACAGAGAGAGAGATCCCTGACCTCTGAGTCTCTGCCTCCACCGCTGGCTGGTGCCAACTCACGCGCCATCCCACTTCCAGCCATCACCCCCACGCCTGCCCCGGGGCCAGCCCCACCACACACAGGCCGATTGGTTCCTGCTCACCTCTGTGCCGTCCCTTCCTGACCTGACCCCAGTGCAGGGGATAAGCTTCAGACAAGTCTTTCCATGTCCCTCTGCATGACAATAGACTTCCTCCCCTCTCCCATTACACAGGCCCACCCGGGACATCCACCTTTGTCATTAGCTCAGGAGAGGATGCAAGATAAGAATCTCTGCTATTGTGTGGGGAGACTCAGTTTCCCGGGTTTCCCCCATGGACACATGTTCTTCAGCTGGGTCTGATTTTCTCCAGACAAGCTGTCTTGGGAAGGATTTGGCCAGCCCTAAGAACCTGAAGTGAAAGGGCGGAGGGGGGTTCTCTCTCTGCCCCCGACAGCCCCGAGCTGGGTCGGTCCCTCAGACCTGGCCAGGGGCATCCCATCCCCCGGCGCCCTTCCCCGGGGCATCCAAGGGCAGGCTCGGCGCCAGCCCCACCCCGCTCGCCACTGCCCGACCATCGTCCTCCCTCGGGGGGCCTGGGCAGGACAGGGACCCGGCTGTGGGAGGCCTCCAGATCTCAGGCCTGGCACACCGTTTACCAGGCTGCTTCCTCCTCTGACGGGGGCCCAGCACACGCCCCAGGAGACTTGGCAGCCGCCCCCAGGGCTCTATCCTCTGGAACTCGTCCCCTTGGAAGGGGCCTGGCCCAGGTGCCAGGTTCGGCTGGTCGGCCAGCCTCCTTTGGAGAAAGCAGGCAAGCCGAGCCAGGCTTGCAGTGGCCCTGGCGTGACACCTGCCACCTCAGGCAGAGGGCCTCCCGCGTGCCCTCCATGGCGGGTTTCTCCCCGGAGCCGTGGCCTGGGCACTAGGAAGGCCGGGCCTCCCCGACTCCCGGGAGGAGGGGCTAGCCCACTTGCGCCCTGGCCCCCAAACCCTCTGGTGCCATCTGCCTGTCTCGGCACTTCTGACTCCACAGAGCCTTTCCTACATCTGGGCTGCCTGCCGTGGCAAAGTGCAGGCGTGGGGTGAGGCCATGGCTTTGTCTTTCCAGGAAAAAATGAGCCCCTGGCCGAAGCAGCAGGCCCAGGCAGAGCCTTGAGCTTGAAGCCCAGTAGGTCTGTGGCCCTCAGGGCCAGAGCCATGCTTTCAAGGCAGGGAAGCGGCCTGCAAGCTGAGTGGGAGTGGGGGAGGGGAGGGAGACAGCTGAAGCCGAGTCCAGAAGGGCGGCGATGGAAGAGCTGCAGCTGGGTCAGAGCCTGGAGGGAGGGCGGGGCCTTCACTGAGGACCCCCCCCCAGGCCAGCCCTAGGCCCCGGCGGTCACGCATGCACCCTTGGCCTGTGCGGTGTGTGGGGGGTTGAACCCAAGCCCGCAGGGCTCCCGGAGCGGCCAGAGAAAGAAGGGCCCATGGAGAGGTAGGCGAGGTGGGCAGGGGGCGCCACCTTACTCTCCTCAGCTCCCTGAGGGAGAGAGAGAGAGACAGAGACAGAGAGAGAGATCCCTGACCTCTGAGTTTCTGCCTCCACCGCTGGCTGGTGCCAACTCACGCGCCATCCCACTTCCAGCCATCACCCCCATGCCTGCCCCGGGGCCAGCCCCACCACACACAGGACGGTTGGTTCCTGCTCACCTCTGTGCCCTCCCTTCCTGACCTGACCCCAGTGCAGGGGATAAGCTTCAGACAAGTCTTTCCATGTCCCTCTGCATGACAATAGACTTCCTCCCCTCTCCCATTCCACAGGCCCACCCGGGACATCCACCTTTGTCATTAGCTCAGGAGAGGATGCAAGATGAGAATCTCTGCTATTGTGTGGGGAGACTCAGTTTCCCGGGTTTCCCCCATGGACACATGTTCCTTCAGCTGGGTCTGATTTTCTCCAGACAAGCTGTCTTGGGAAGGATTTGGCCAGCCCTAAGAACCTGAAGGGAAAGGGCGGAGGGGGGTTCTCTCTCTGCCCCCGACAGCCCCGAGCTGGGTCGGTCCCTCAGACCTGGCCAGGGGCAGCCCATCCCCCGGCGCCATTCCCCAGGGCAGCCAAGGGCAGGCTCGGCGCCAGCCCCACCCCGCTCGCCACTGCCCGACCATCGTCCTCCCTCGGGGGGCATGGGCAGGACAGGGACCCGGCTGTGGGAGGCCTCCAGATCTCAGGCCTGGCACACCGTTTACCAGGCTGCTTCCTCCTCTGACGGGGGCCCAGCACACGCCCCAGGAGACTTGGCAGCCGCCCCCAGGGCTCTATCCTCTGGAACTCGTCCCCTTGGAAGGGGCCTGGCCCAGGTGCCAGGTTCGGCTGGTCGGCCAGCCTCCTTTGGAGAAAGCAGGCAAGCCGAGCCAGGCTTGCAGTGGCCCTGGCGTGACACCTGCCACCTCAGGCAGAGGGCCTCCCACGTGCCCTCCATGGCGGGTTTCTCCCCGGAGCCGTGGCCTGGGCACTAGGAAGGCCGGGCCTCCCCGACTCGCGGGAGGAGGGGCTAGCCCAGTTGCGCCCTGGCCCCCAAACCCTCTGGTGCCATCTGCCTGTCTCGGCACTTCTGACTCCACAGAGCCTTTCCTACATCTGGGCTGCCTGCCGTGGCAAAGTGCAGGCGTTGGGTGAGGCCATGGCTTTGTCTTTCCAGGAAAAAATGAGCCCCTGGCCGAAGCAGCAGGCCCAGGCAGAGCCTTGAGCTTGAAGCCCAGTAGGTCTGTGGCCCTCAGGGCCAGAGCCATGCTTTCAAGGCAGGGAAGCGGCCTGCAAGCTGAGTGGGAGTGGGGGAGGGGAGGGAGACAGCTGAAGCCGAGTCCAGAAGGGCGGCGATGGAAGAGCTGCAGCTGGGTCAGAGCCTGGAGGGAGGGCGGGGCCTTCACTGAGGACCCCCCCCCCAGGCCAGCCCTAGGCCCCGGCGGTCACGCATGCGCCCTTGGCCTGTGCGGTGTGTGGGGGTTGAACCCAAGCCCGCAGGGCTCCCGGAGCGGCCAGAGAAAGAAGGGCCCATGGAGAGGTAGGCGAGGTGGGCAGGGGGCGCCACCTTACTCTCCTCAGCTCCCTGAGGGAGAGAGAGAGAGACAGAGACAGAGAGAGAGATCCCTGACCTCTGAGTCTCTGCCTCCACCGCTGGCTGGTGCCAACTCACGCGCCATCCCACTTCCAGCCATCAACCCCACGCCTGCCCCGGGGCCAGCCCCACCACACACAGGCCGGTTGGTTCCTGCTCACCTCTGTGCCCTCCCTTCCCGACCTGACCCCAGTGCAGGGGATAAGCTTCAGACAAGTCTTTCCATGTCCCTCTGCATGACAATAGACTTCCTCCCCTCTCCCATTCCACAGGCCCACCCGGGACATCCACCTTTGTCATTAGCTCAGGAGAGGATGCAAGATGAGAATCTCTGCTATTGTGTGGGGAGACTCAGTTTCCCGGGTTTCCCCCATGGACACATGTTCTTCAGCTGGGTCTGATTTTCTCCAGACAAGCTGTCTTGGGAAGGATTTGGCCAGCCCTAAGAACCTGAAGGGAAAGGGCGGAGGGGGGTTCTCTCTCTGCCCCCGACAGCCCCGAGCTGGGTCGGTCCCTCAGACCCGGCCAGGGGCAGCCCATCCCCCGGCGCCCTTCCCCGGGGCATCCAAGGGCAGGCTCGGCGCCAGCCCCACCCCGCTCGCCACTGCCCGACCATCGTCCTCCCTCGGGGGGCCTGGGCAGGACAGGGACCCGGCTGTGGGAGGCCTCCAGATCTCAGGCCTGGCACACCGTTTACCAGGCTGCTTCCTCCTCTGACGGGGGCCCAGCACACGCCCCAGGAGACTTGGCAGCCGCCCCCAGGGCTCTATCCTCTGGAACTCGTCCCCTTGGAAGGGGCCTGGCCCAGGTGCCAGGTTCGGCTGGTCGGCCAGCCTCCTTTGGAGAAAGCAGGCAAGCCGAGCCAGGCTTGCAGTGGCCCTGGCGTGACACCTGCCACCTCAGGCAGAGGGCCTCCCACGTGCCCTCCATGGCGGGTTTCTCCCCGGATCCGTGGCCTGGGCACTAGGAAGGCCGGGCCTCCCCGACTCCCGGGAGGAGGGGCTAGCCCAGTTGCGCACTGGCCCCCAAACCCTCTGGTGCCATCTGCCTGTCTCGGCACTTCTGACTCCACAGAGCCTTTCCTACATCTGGGCTGCCTGCCGTGGCAAAGTGCAGGCGTGGGGTGAGGCCATGGCTTTGTCTTTCCAGGAAAAAATGAGCCCCTGGCCGAAGCAGCAGGCCCAGGCAGAGCCTTGAGCTTGAAGCCCAGTAGGTCTGTGGCCCTCAGGGCCAGAGCCATGCTTTCAAGGCAGGGAAGCGGCCTGCAAGCTGAGTGGGAGTGGGGGAGGGGAGGGAGACAGGTGAAGCCGAGTCCAGAAGGGCGGCGATGGAAGAGCTGCAGCTGGGTCAGAGCCTGGAGGGAGGGCGGGGCCTTCACTGAGGACCCCCCCCCCCCCGAGGCCAGCCCTAGGCCCAGGCGGTCGCGCATGCGCCCTTGGCCTGTGCGGTGTGTGGGGGGTTGAACCCAAGCCCGCAGGGCTCCCGGAGCGGCCAGAGAAAGAAGGGCCCATGAAGAGGTAGGCGAGGTGGGCAGGGGGCGCCACCTTACTCTCCTCAGCTCCCTGAGGGAGAGAGAGAGAGACAGAGACAGAGAGAGAGATCCCTGACCTCTGAGTCTCTGCCTCCACCGCTGGCTGGTGCCAACTCACGCGCCATCCCACTTCCAGCCATCACCCCCACGCCTGCCCCGGGGCCAGCCCCACCACACACAGGCCGGTTGGTTCCTGCTCACCTCTGTGCCGTCCCTTCCCGACCCGACCCCAGTGCAGGGGATAAGCTTCAGACAAGTCTTTCCATGTCCCTCTGCAAGACAATAGACTTCCTCCCCTCTCCCATTCCACAGGCCCACCCGGGACATCCACCTTTGTCATTAGCTCAGGAGAGGATGCAAGATGAGAATCTCTGCTATTGTGTGGGGAGACTCAGTTTCCCGGGTTTCCCCCATGGACACATGTTCTTCAGCTGGGTCTGATTTTCTCCAGACAAGCTGTCTTGGGAAGGATTTGGCCAGCCCTAAGAACCTGAAGGGAAAGGGCGGAGGGGGGTTCTCTCTCTGCCCCCGACAGCCCCGAGCTGGGTCGGTCCCTCAGACCTGGCCAGGGGCAGCCCATCCCCCGGCGCCCTTCCCCGGGGCATCCAAGGG
The DNA here is from genome assembly GCF_020826845.1 of Diceros bicornis minor. Lineage (NCBI taxonomy): Eukaryota > Metazoa > Chordata > Mammalia > Perissodactyla > Rhinocerotidae > Diceros > Diceros bicornis. The sequence continues at coordinate 15,034 of NW_026691434.1, forward strand.
CAGGCTCGGCGCCAGCCCCACCCCGCTCGCCACTGCCCGACCATCGTCCTCCCTCGGGGGGCCTGGGCAGGACAGGGACCCGGCTGTGGGAGGCCTCCAGATCTCAGGCCTGGCACACCGTTTACCAGGCTGCTTCCTCCTCTGACGGGGGCCCAGCACACGCCCCAGGAGACTTGGCAGCCGCCCCCAGGGCTCTATCCTCTGGAACTCGTCCCCTTGGAAGGGGCCTGGCCCAGGTGCCAGGTTCGGCTGGTCGGCCAGCCTCCTTTGGAGAAAGCAGGCAAGCCGAGCCAGGCTTGCAGTGGCCCTGGCGTGACACCTGCCACCTCAGGCAGAGGGCCTCCCGCGTGCCCTCCATGGCGGGTTTCTCCCCGGAGCCGTGGCCTGGGCACTAGGAAGGCCGGGCCTCCCCGACTCCCGGGAGGAGGGGCTAGCCCAGTTGCGCCCTGGCCCCCAAACCCTCTGGTGCCATCTGCCTGTCTCGGCACTTCTGACTCCACAGAGCCTTTCCTACATCTGGGCTGCCTGCCGTGGCAATGTGCAGGCGTGGGGTGAGGCCATGGCTTTGTCTTTCCAGGAAAAAATGAGCCCCTGGCCGAAGCAGCAGGCCCAGGCAGAGCCTTGAGCTTGAAGCCCAGTAGGTCTGTGGCCCTCAGGGCCAGAGCCATGCTTTCAAGGCAGGGAAGCGGCCTGCAAGCTGAGTGGGAGTGGGGGAGGGGAGGGAGACAGCTGAAGCCCAGTCCAGAAGGGCGGCGATGGAAGAGCTGCAGCTGGGTCAGAGCCTGGAGGGAGGGCGGGGCCTTCACTGAGGAACCCCCCCCCCCCCCGAGGCCAGCCCTAGGCACAGGCGGTCGCGCATGCGCCCTTGGCCTGTGCGGTGTGTGGGGGGTTGAACCCAAGCCCGCAGGGCTCCCGGAGCGGCCAGAGAAAGAAGGGCCCATGGAGAGGTAGGCGAGGTGGGCAGGGGGCGCCACCTTACTCTCCTCAGCTCCCTGAGGGAGAGAGAGAGAGACAGAGACAGAGAGAGAGATCCCTGACCTCTGAGTCTCTGCCTCCACCGCTGGCTGGTGCCAACTCACGCGCCATCCCACTTCCAGCCATCAACCCCACGCCTGCCCCGGGGCCAGCCCCACCACACACAGGCCGATTGGTTCCTGCTCACCTCTGTGCCGTCCCTTCCTGACCTGACCCCAGTGCAGGGGATAAGCTTCAGACAAGTCTTTCCATGTCCCTCTGCATGACAATAGACTTCCTCCCCTCTCCCATTCCACAGGCCCACTGGGACATCCACCTTTGTCATTAGCTCAGGAGAGGATGCAAGATGAGAATCTCTGCTATTGTGTGGGGAGACTCAGTTTCCCGGGTTTCCCCCATGGACACATGTTCTTCAGCTGGGTCTGATTTTCTCCAGACAAGCTGTCTTGGGAAGGATTTGGCCAGCCCTAAGAACCTGAAGGGAAAGGGCGGAGGGGGGTTCTCTCTCTGCCTCCGACAGCCCCGAGCTGGGTCGGTCCCTCAGACCTGGCCAGGGGCATCCCATCCCCCGGCGCCCTTCCCCGGGGCATCCAAGGGCAGGCTCGGCGCCAGCCCCACCACGCTCGCCACTGCCCGACCATCGTCCTCCCTCGGGGGGCCTGGGCAGGACAGGGACCCGGCTGTGGGAGGCCTCCAGATCTCAGGCCTGGCACACCGTTTACCAGGCTGCTTCCTCCTCTGACGGGGGCCCAGCACACGCCCCAGGAGACTTGGCAGCCGCCCCCAGGGCTCTATCCTCTGGAACTCGTCCCCTTGGAAGGGGCCTGGCCCAGGTGCCAGGTTCGGCTGGTCGGCCAGCCTCCTTTGGAGAAAGCAGGCAAGCCGAGCCAGGCTTGCAGTGGCCCTGGCGTGACACCTGCCACCTCAGGCAGAGGGCCTCCCGCGTGCCCTCCATGGCGGGTTTCTCCCCGGAGCCGTGGCCTGGGCACTAGGAAGGCCGGGCCTCCCCGACTCCCGGGAGGAGGGGCTAGCCCACTTGCGCCCTGGCCCCCAAACCCTCTGGTGCCATCTGCCTGTCTCGGCACTTCTGACTCCACAGAGCCTTTCCTACATCTGGGCTGCCTGCCGTGGCAAAGTGCAGGCGTGGGGTGAGGCCATGGCTTTGTCTTTCCAGGAAAAAATGAGCCCCTGGCCGAAGCAGCAGGCCCAGGCAGAGCCTTGAGCTTGAAGCCCAGTAGGTCTGTGGCCCTCAGGGCCAGAGCCATGCTTTCAAGGCAGGGAAGCGGCCTGCAAGCTGAGTGGGAGTGGGGGAGGGGAGGGAGACAGCTGAAGCCGAGTCCAGAAGGGCGGCGATGGAAGAGCTGCAGCTGGGTCAGAGCCTGGAGGGAGGGCGGGGCCTTCACTGAGGACCCCCCCCCCCCCCGAGGATAGCCCTAGGCCCCGGCGGTCGCGCATGCGCCCTTGGCCTGTGCGGTGTGTGGGGGGTTGAACCCAAGCCCGCAGGGCTCCAGGAGCGGCCAGAGAAAGAAGGGCCCATGGAGAGGTAGGCGAGGTGGGCAGGGGGCGCCACCTTACTCTCCTCAGCTCCCTGAGGGAGAGAGAGAGAGACAGAGACAGAGAGAGAGATCCCTGACCTCTGAGTCTCTGCCTCCACCGCTGGCTGGTGCCAACTCACGCGCCATCCCACTTCCAGCCATCACCCCCACGCCTGCCCCGGGGCCAGCCCCACCACACACAGGCCAGTTGGTTCCTGCTCACCTCTGTGCCGTCCCTTCCCGACATGACCCCAGTGCAGGGGATAAGCTTCCGACAAGACTTTCCATGTCCCTCTGCATGACAATAGACTTCCTCCCCTCTCCCATTCCACAGGCCCACCCGGGACATCCACCTTTGTCATTAGCTCAGGAGAGGATGCAAGATGAGAATCTCTGCTATTGTGTGGGGAGACTCAGTTTCCCGGGTTTCCCCCATGGACACATGTTCTTCAGCTGGGTCTGATTTTCTCCAGACAAGCTGTCTTGGGAAGGATTTGGCCAGCCCTAAGAACCTGAAGGGAAAGGGCGGAGGGGGGTTCTCTCTCTGCCCCCGACAGCCCCGAGCTGGGTCGGTCCCTCAGACCTGGCCAGGGGCATCCCATCCCCCGGCGCCCTTCCCCGGGGCATCCAAGGGCAGGCTCGGCGCCAGCCCCACCCCGCTCGCCACTGCCCGACCATCGTCCTCCCTCGGGGGGCCTGGGCAGGACAGGGACCCGGCTGTGGGAGGCCTCCAGATCTCAGGCCTGGCACACCGTTTACCAGGCTGCTTCCTCCTCTGACGGGGGCCCAGCACACGCCCCAGGAGACTTGGCAGCCGCCCCCAGGGCTCTAGCCTCTGGAACTCGTCCCCTTGGAAGGGGCCTGGCCCAGGTGCCAGGTTCGGCTGGTCGGCCAGCCTCCTTTGGAGAAAGCAGGCAAGCCGAGCCAGGCTTGCAGTGGCCCTGGCGTGACACCTGCCACCTCAGGCAGAGGGCCTCCCGCGTGCCCTCCATGGCGGGTTTCTCCCCGGAGCGGTGGCCTGGGCACTAGGAAGGCCGGGCCTCCCCGACTCCCGGGAGGAGGGGCTAGCCCACTTGCGCCCTGGCCCCCAAACCCTCTGGTGCCATCTGCCTGTCTCGGCACTTCTGACTCCACAGAGCCTTTCCTACATCTGGGCTGCCTGCCGTGGCAAAGTGCAGGCGTGGGGTGAGGCCATGGCTTTGTCTTTCCAGGAAAAAATGAGCCCCTGGCCGAAGCAGCAGGCCCAGGCAGAGCCTTGAGCTTGAAGCCCAGTAGGTCTGTGGCCCTCAGGGCCAGAGCCATGCTTTCAAGGCAGGGAAGCGGCCTGCAAGCTGAGTGGGAGTGGGGGAGGGGAGGGAGACAGCTGAAGCCGAGTCCAGAAGGGCGGCGATGGAAGAGCTGCAGCTGGGTCAGAGCCTGGAGGGAGGGCGGGGCCTTCACTGAGGACCCCCCCCCCCCCCGAGGCCAGCCCTAGGCACAGGCGGTCGCGCATGCGCCCTTGGCCTGTGTGGTGTGTGGGGGGTTGAACCCAAGCCCGCAGGGCTCCCGGAGCGGCCAGAGAAAGAAGGGCCCATGGAGAGGTAGGCGAGGTGGGCAGGGGGCGCCACCTTACTCTCCTCAGCTCCCTGAGGGAGAGAGAGAGAGACAGAGACAGAGAGAGAGATCCCTGACCTCTGAGTCTCTGCCTCCACCGCTGGCTGGTGCCAACTCACGCGCCATCCCACTTCCAGCCATCACCCCCACGCCTGCCCCGGGGCCAGCCCCACCACACACAGGCCGATTGGTTCCTGCTCACCTCTGTGCCGTCCCTTCCCGACCTGACCCCAGTGCAGGGGATAAGCTTCAGACAAGTCTTTCCATGTCCCTCTGCATGACAATAGACTTCCTCCCCTCTCCCATTCCACAGGCCCACCCGGGACATCCACCTTTGTCATTAGCTCAGGAGAGGATGCAAGATGAGAATCTCTGCTATTGTGTGGGGAGACTCAGTTTCCCGGGTTTCCCCCATGGACACATGTTCTTCAGCTGGGTCTGATTTTCTCCAGACAAGCTGTCTTGGGAAGGATTTGGCCAGCCCTAAGAACCTGAAGGGAAAGGGCGGAGGGGGGTTCTCTCTCTGCCCCCGACAGCCCCGAGCTGGGTCGGTCCCTCAGACCTGGCCAGGGGCATCCCATCCCCCGGCGCCCTTCCCCGGGGCATCCAAGGGCAGGCTCGGCGCCAGCCCCACCCCGCTCGCCACTGCCCGACCATCGTCCTCCCTCGGGGGGCCTGGGCAGGACAGGGACCCGGCTGTGGGAGGCCTCCAGATCTCAGGCCTGGCACACCGTTTACCAGGCTGCTTCCTCCTCTGACGGGGGCCCAGCACACGCCCCAGGAGACTTGGCAGCCGCCCCCAGGGCTCTATCCTCTGGAACTCGTCCCCTTGGAAGGGGCCTGGCCCAGGTGCCAGGTTCGGCTGGTCGGCCAGCCTCCTTTGGAGAAAGCAGGCAAGCCGAGCCAGGCTTGCAGTGGCCCTGGCGTGACACCTGCCACCTCAGGCAGAGGGCCTCCCGCGTGCCCTCCATGGCGGGTTTCTCCCCGGAGCCGTGGCCTGGGCACTAGGAAGGCCGGGCCTCCCCGACTCCCGGGAGGAGGGGCTAGCCCACTTGCGCCCTGGCCCCCAAACCCTCTGGTGCCATCTGCCTGTCTCGGCACTTCTGACTCCACAGAGCCTTTCCTACATCTGGGCTGCCTGCCGTGGCAAAGTGCAGGCGTGGGGTGAGGCCATGGCTTTGTCTTTCCAGGAAAAAATGAGCCCCTGGCCGAAGCAGCAGGCCCAGGCAGAGCCTTGAGCTTGAAGCCCAGTAGGTCTGTGGCCCTCAGGGCCAGAGCCATGCTTTCAAGGCAGGGAAGCGGCCTGCAAGCTGAGTGGGAGTGGGGGAGGGGAGGGAGACAGCTGAAGCCCAGTCCAGAAGGGCGGCGATGGAAGAGCTGCAGCTGGGTCAGAGCCTGGAGGGAGGGCGGGGCCTTCACTGAGGACCCCCCCCCCCCCCGAGGCCAGCCCTAGGCACAGGCGGTCGCGCATGCGCCCTTGGCCTGTGCGGTGTGTGGGGGGTTGAACCCAAGCCCGCAGGGCTCCCGGAGCGGCCAGAGAAAGAAGGGCCCATGGAGAGGTAGGCGAGGTGGGCAGGGGGCGCCACCTTACTCTCCTCAGCTCCCTGAGGGAGAGAGAGAGAGACAGAGACAGAGAGAGAGATCCCTGACCTCTGAGTCTCTGCCTCCACCGCTGGCTGGTGCCAACTCACGCGCCATCCCACTTCCAGCCATCACCCCCACGCCTGCCCCGGGGCCAGCGCCACCACAGACAGGCTGGTTGGTTCCTGCTCACCTCTGTGCCTTCCCTTCCCGACCTGACCCCAGTGCAGGGGATAAGCTTCAGACAAGTCTTTCCATGTCCCTCTGCATGACAATAGACTTCCTCCCCTCTCCCATTCCACAGGCCCACCCGGGACATCCACCTTTGTCATTAGCTCAGGAGAGGATGCAAGATGAGAATCTCTGCTATTGTGTGGGGAGACTCAGTTTCCCGGGTTTCCCCCATGGACACATGTTCTTCAGCTGGGTCTGATTTTCTCCAGACAAGCTGTCTTGGGAAGGATTTGGCCAGCCCTAAGAACCTGAAGGGAAAGGGCGGAGGGGGGTTCTCTCTCTGCCCCCGACAGCCCCGAGCTGGGTCGGTCCCTCAGACCTGGCCAGGGGCAGCCCATCCCCTGGCGCCCTTCCCCGGGGCATCCAAGAGCAGGCTCGGCGCCAGCCCCACCCCGCTCGCCACTGCCCGACCATCCTCCTCCCTCGGGGGGCCTGGGCAGGACAGGGACCCGGCTGTGGGAGGCCTCCAGATCTCAGGCCTGGCACACCGTTTACCAGGCTGCTTCCTCCTCTGACGGGGGCCCAGCACACGCCCCAGGAGACTTGGCAGCCGCCCCCAGGGCTCTATCCTCTGGAACTCGTCCCCTTGGAAGGGACCTGGCCCAGGTGCCAGGTTCGGCTGGTCGGCCAGCCTCCTTTGGAGAAAGCAGGCAAGCCGAGCCAGGCTTGCAGTGGCCCTGGCGTGACACCTGCCACCTCAGGCAGAGGGCCTCCCGCGTGCCCTCCATGGCGGGTTTCTCCCCGGAGCCGTGGCCTGGGCACTAGGAAGGCCGGGCCTCCCCGACTCCCGGGAGGAGGGGCTAGCCCAGTTGCGCCCTGGCCCCCAAACCCTCTGGTGCCATCAGCCTGTCTCGGCACTTCTGACTCCACAGAGCCTTTCCTACATCTGGGCTGCCTGCCGTGGCAAAGTGCAGGAGTGGGGTGAGGCCATGGTTTTGTCTTTCCAGGAAAAAATGAGCCCCTGGCCGAAGCAGCAGGCCCAGGCAGAGCCTTGAGCTTGAAGCCCAGTAGGTCTGTGGCCCTCAGGGCCAGAGCCATGCTTTCAAGGCAGGGAAGCGGCCTGCAAGCTGAGTGGGAGTGGGGGAGGGGAGGGAGACAGCTGAAGCCGAGTCAAGAAGGGCAGCGATGGAAGAGCTGCAGCTGGGTCAGAGCCTGGAGGGAGGGCGGGGCATTCACTGAGGACCCTACCCCCCGAGGCCAGCCCTACGCCCCGGCGGTCACGCATGCGCCCTTGGCCTGTGCGGTGTGTGGGGGGTTGAACCCAAGCCCGCAGGGCTCCTGGAGCGGCCAGAGAAAGAAGGGCCCATGGAGAGGTAGGCGAGGTGGGCGGGGGCGCCACCTTACTCTCCTCAGCTCCCTGAGGGAGAGAGAGAGAGACAGAGACAGAGAGAGAGATCCCTGACCTCTGAGTCTCTGCCTCCACCGCTGGCTGGTGCCAACTCACGCGCCATCCCACTTCCAGCCATCACCCCCACGCCTGCCCTGGGGCCAGCCCCACCACAGACAGGCCGGTTGGTTCCTGCTCACCTCTGTGCCGTCCCTTCCCGACCTGACCCCAGTGCAGGGGATAAGCTTCAGACAAGTCTTTCCATGTCCCTCTGCATGACAATAGACTTCCTCCCCTCTCCCATTCCACAGGCCCACCCGGGACATCCACCTTTGTCATTAGCTCAGGAGAGGATGCAAGATGAGAATCTCTGCTATTGTGTGGGGAGACTCAGTTTCCCGGGTTTCCCCCATGGACACATGTTCTTCAGCTGGGTCTGATTTTCTCCAGACAAGCTGTCTTGGGAAGGATTTGGCCAGCCCTAAGAACCTGAAGGGAAAGGGCGGAGGGGGGTTCTCTCTCTGCCCCCGACAGCCCCGAGCTGGGTCGGTCCCTCAGACCTGGCCAGGGGCATCCCATCCCCCGGCGCCCTTCCCCGGGGCATCCAAAGGCAGGCTCGGCGCCAGGCCCACCCCGCTCGCCACTGCCCTACCATCGTCCTCCCTCGGGGGTCCTGGGCAGGACAGGGACCCGGCTGTGGGAGGCCTCCAGATCTCAGGCCTGGCACACCGTTTACCAGGCTGCTTCCTCCTCTGACGGGGGCCCAGCACACGCCCCAGGAGACTTGGCAGCCGCCCCCAGGGCTCTATCCTCTGGAACTCGTCCCCTTGGAAGGGGCCTGGCCCAGGTGCCAGGTTCGGCTGGTCGGCCAGCCTCCTTTGGAGAAAGCAGGCAAGCCGAGCCAGGCTTGCAGTGGCCCTGGCGTGACACCTGCCACCTCAGGCAGAGGGCCTCCCGCGTGCCCTCCATGGCGGGTTTCTCCCCGGAGCCGTGGCCTGCGCACTAGGAAGGCCGGGCCTCCCCGACTCCCGGGAGGAGGGTCTAGCCCAGTTGCGCCCTGGCCCCCAAACCCTCTGGTGCCATCTGCCTGTCTCGGCACTTCTGACTCCACAGAGCCTTTCCTACATCTGGGCTGCCTGCCGTGGCAAAGTGCAGGCGTGGGGTGAGGCCATGGTTTTGTCTTTCCAGGAAAAAATGAGCCCCTGGCCGAAGCAGCAGGCCCAGGCAGAGCCTTGAGCTTGAAGCCCAGTAGGTCTGTGGCCCTCAGGGCCAGAGCCATGCTTTCAAGGCAGGGAAGCGGCCTGCAAGCTGAGTGGGAGTGGGGGAGGGGAGGGAGACAGCTGAAGCCGAGTCCAGAAGGGCGGCGATGGAAGAGCTGCATCTGGGTCAGAGCCTGGAGGGAGGGCGGGGCCTTCACTGAGGACCACCCCCCCCAGGCCAGCCCTAGGCCCAGGCGGTTGCGCATGCGCCCTTGGCCTGTGCGGTGTGTGGGGGGTTGAACCCAAGCCCGCAGGGCTCCCGGAGCGGCCAGAGAAAGAAGGGCCCATGGAGAGGTAGGCGAGGTGGGCAGGGGGCGCCACCTTACTCTCCTCAGCTCCCTGAGGGAGAGAGAGAGAGACAGAGACAGAGAGAGAGATCCCTGACCTCTGAGTCTCTGCCTCCACCGCTGGCTGGTGCCAACTCACGCGCCATCCCACTTCCAGCCATCACCCCCATGCCTGCCCCTGGGCCAGCCCCACCACAGACAGGCCGGTTGGTTCCTGCTCACCTCTGTGCCGTCCCTTCCCGACCTGACCCCAGTGCAGGGGATAAGCTTCAGACAAGTCTTTCCATGTCCCTCTGCATGACAATAGACTTCCTCCCCTCTCCCATTCCACAGGCCCACCCGGGACATCCACCTTTGTCATTAGCTCAGGAGAGGATGCAAGATGAGAATCTCTGCTATTGTGTGGGGAGACTCAGTTTCCCGGGTTTCCCCCATGGACACATGTTCTTCAGCTGGGTCTGATTTTCTCCAGACAAGCTGTCTTGGGAAGGATTTGGCCAGCCCTAAGAACCTGAAGGGAAAGGGCGGAGGGGGGTTCTCTCTCTGCCCCCGACAGCCCCGAGCTGGGTCGGTCCCTCAGACCTGGCCAGGGGCATCCCATCCCCCGGCGCCCTTCCCCGGGGCATCCAAGGGCAGGCTCGGCGCCAGCCCCACCCCGCTCGCCACTGCCCTACCATCGTCCTCCCTCGGTGGTCCTGGGCAGGACAGGGACCCGGCTGTGGGAGGCCTCCAGATCTCAGGCCTGGCACACCGTTTACCAGGCTGCTTCCACCTCTGACGGGGGCCCAGCACACGCCCCAGGAGACTTGGCAGCCGCCCCCAGGGCTCTATCCTCTGGAACTCGTCCCCTTGGAAGGGGCCTGGCCCAGGTGCCAGGTTCGGCTGGTCGGCCAGCCTCCTTTGGAGAAAGCAGGCAAGCCGAGCCAGGCTTGCAGTGGCCCTGGCGTGACACCTGCCACCTCAGGCAGAGGGCCTCCCGCGTGCCCTCCATGGCGGGTTTCTCCCCGGAGCCGTGGCCTGGGCACTAGGAAGGCCGGGCCTCCCCGACTCCCGGGAGGAGGGGCTAGCCCAGTTGCGCCCTGGCCCCCAAACCCTCTGGTGCCATCTGCCTGTCTCGGCACTTCTGACTCCACAGAGCCTTTCCTACATCTGGGCTGCCTGCCGTGGCAAAGTGCAGGCGTGGGGTGAGGCCATGGTTTTGTCTTTCCAGGAAAAAATGAGCCCCTGGCCGAAGCAGCAGGCCCAGGCAGAGCCTTGAGCTTGAAGCCCAGTAGGTCTGTGGCCCTCAGGGCCAGAGCCATGCTTTCAAGGCAGGGAAGCGGCCTGCAAGCTGAGTGGGAGTGGGGGAGGGGAGGGAGACAGCTGAAGCCGAGTCCAGAAGGGCGGCGATGGAAGAGCTGCAGCTGGGTCAGAGCCTGGAGGGAGGGCGGGGCCTTCACTGAGGACCACCCCCCCCCAGGCCAGCCCTAGGCCCAGGCGGTTGCGCATGCGCCCTTGGCCTGTGCGGTGTGTGGGGGGTTGAACCCAAGCCCGCAGGGCTCCCGGAGCGGCCAGAGAAAGAAGGGCCCATGGAGAGGTAGGCGAGGTGGGCAGGGGGCGCCACCTTACTCTCCTCAGCTCCCTGAGGGAGAGAGAGAGAGACAGAGACAGAGAGAGAGATCCCTGACCTCTGAGTCTCTGCCTCCACCGCTGGCTGGTGCCAACTCACGCGCCATCCCACTTCCAGCCATCACCCCCACGCCTGCCCCGGGGCCAGCCCCACCACAGACAGGCCGGTTGGTTCCTGCTCACCTCTGTGCCGTCCCTTCCCGACCTGACCCCAGTGCAGGGGATAAGCTTCAGACAAGTCTTTCCATGTCCCTCTGCATGACAATAGACTTCCTCCCCTCTCCCATTCCACAGGCCCACCCGGGACATCCACCTTTGTCATTAGCTCAGGAGAGGATGCAAGATGAGAATCTCTGCTATTGTGTGGGGAGACTCAGTTTCCCGGGTTTCCCCCATGGACACATGTTCTTCAGCTGGGTCTGATTATCTCCAGACAAGCTGTCTTGGGAAGGATTTGGCCAGCCCTAAGAACCTGAAGGGAAAGGGCGGAGGGGGGTTCTCTCTCTGCCCCCGACAGCCCCGAGCTGGGTCGGTCCCTCAGACCTGGCCAGGGGCAGCCCATCCCCCGGCGCCCTTCCCCGGGGCATCCAAGGGCAGGCTCGGCGCCAGCCCCACCCCGCTCGCCACTGCCCGACCATCGTCCTCCCTCGGGGGGCCTGGGCAGGACAGGGACCCGGCTGTGGGAGGCCTCCAGATCTCAGGCCTGGCACACCGTTTACCAGGCTGCTTCCTCCTCTGACGGGGGCCCAGCACACGCCCCAGGAGACTTGGCAGCCGCCCCCAGGGCTCTATCCTCTGGAACTCGTCCCCTTGGAAGGGGCCTGGCCCAGGTGCCAGGTTCGGCTGGTCGGCCAGCCTCCTTTGGAGAAAGCAGGCAAGCCGAGCCAGGCTTGTAGTGGCCCTGGCGTGACACCTGCCACCTCAGGCAGAGGGCCTCCCGCGTGCCCTCCATGGCGGGTTTCTCCCCGGAGCCGTGGCCTGGGCACTAGGAAGGCCGGGCCTCCCCGACTCCCGGGAGGAGGGGCTAGCCCAATTGCGCCCTGGCCCCCAAACCCTCTGGTGCCATCTGACTGTCTCGGCACTTCTGACTCCACAGAGCATTTCCTACATCTGGGCTGCCTGCCGTGGCAAAGTGCAGGCGTGGGGTGAGGCCATGGTTTTGTCTTTCCAGGAAAAAATGAGCCCCTGGCCGAAGCAGCAGGCACAGGCAGAGCCTTGAGCTTGAAGCACAGTAGGTCTGTGGCCCTCAGGGCCAGAGCCATGCTTTCAAGGCAGGGAAGCGGCCTGCAAGCTGAGTGGGAGTGGGGGAGGGGAGAGAGACAGCTGAAGCCGAGTCCAGAAGGGCGGCGATGGAAGAGCTGCAGCTGGGTCAGAGCCTGGAGGGAGGGCGGGGCCTTCACTGAGGACCACCCCCCCCCAGGCCAGCCCTAGGCCCAGGAGGTCGCGCATGCGCCCTTGGCCTGTGCGGTGTGTGGGGGGTTGAACCCAAGCCCGCAGGGCTCCCGGAGCGGCCAGAGAAAGAAGGGCCCATGGAGAGGTAGGCGAGGTGGGCAGGGGGCGCCACCTTACTCTCCTCAGCTCCCTGAGGGAGAGAGAGAGAGACAGAGACAGAGAGAGGGATCCCTGACCTCTGAGTCTCTGCCTCCACCGCTGGCTGGTGCCAACTCATGCGCCATCCCACTTCCAGCCATCACCCCCACGCCTGCCCCGGGGCCAACCCCACGACAGACAGGCCGGTTGGTTCCTGCTCACCTCTGTGCCGTCCCTTCCCGACCTGACCCCAGTGCAGGGGATAAGCTTCAGACAAGTCTTTCCATGTCCCTCTGCATGACAATAGACTTCCTCCCCTCTCCCATTCCACAGGCCCACCCGGGACATCCACCTTTGTCATTAGCTCAGGAGAGGATGCAAGATGAGAATCTCTGCTATTGTGTGGGGAGACTCAGTTTCCCGGGTTTCCCCCATGGACACATGTTCTTCAGCTGGGTCTGATTTTCTCCAGACAAGCTGTCTTGGGAAGGATTTGGCCAGCCCTAAGAACCTGAAGGGAAAGGGCGGAGGGGGGTTCTCTCTCTGCCCCCGACAGCCCCGAGCTGGGTCGGTTCCTCAGACCTGGCCAGGGGCAGCCCATCCCCCGGCGCCCTTCCCCGGGGCATCCAAGGGCAGGCTCGGCGCCAGCCCCACCCCGCTCGCCACTGCCCGACCATCGTCCTCCCTCGGGGGGCCTGGGCAGGACAGGGACCCGGCTGTGGGAGGCCTCCAGATCTCAGGCCTGGCACACCGTTTACCAGGCTGCTTCCTCCTCTGACGGGGGCCCAGCACACGCCCCAGGAGACTTGGCAGCCGCCCCCAGGGCTCTAGCCTCTGGAACTCGTCCCCTTGGAAGGGGCCTGGCCCAGGTGCCAGGTTCGGCTGGTCGGCCAGCCTCCTTTGGAGAAAGCAGGCAAGCCGAGCCAGGCTTGCAGTGGCCCTGGCGTGACACCTGCCACCTCAGGCAGAGGGCCTCCCGCGTGCCCTCCATGGCGGGTTTCTTCCCGGAGCCGTGGCCTGGGCACTAGGAAGGACGGGCCTCCCCGACTCCCGGGAGGAGGGGCTAGCCCAGTTGCGCCCTGGCCCCCAAACCCTCTGGTGCCATCTGCCTGTCTCGGCACTTCTGACTCCACAGAGCATTTCCTACATCTGGGCTGCCTGCCGTGGCAAAGTGCAGGCGTGGGGTGAGGCCATGGTTTTGTCTTTCCAGGAAAAAATGAGCCCCTGGCCGAAGCAGCAGGCCCAGGCAGAGCCTTGAGCTTGAAGCCCAGTAGGTCTGTGGCCCTCAGGGCCAGAGCCATGCTTTCAAGGCAGGGAAGCGGCCTGCAAGCTGAGTGGGAGTGGGGGAGGGGAGGGAGACAGCTGAAGCCGAGTCCAGAAGGGCGGCGATGGAAGAGCTGCAGCTGGGTCAGAGCCTGGAGGGAGGGCGGGGCCTTCACTGAGGACCCCACCCCCCGAGGCCAGCCCTAGGCCCCGGCGGTCACGCATGCGCCCTTGGCCTGTGCGGTGTGTGGGGGGTTGAACCCAAGCCCGCAGGGCTCCCGGAGCGGCCAGAGAAAGAAGGGCCCATGGAGAGGTAGGCGAGGTGGGCAGGGGGCGCCACCTTACTCTCCTCAGCTCCCTGAGGGAGAGAGAGAGAGACAGAGACAGAGAGAGAGATCCCTGACCTCTGAGTCTCTGCCTCCACCGCTGGCTGGTGCCAACTCACGCGCCATCCCACTTCCAGCCATCACCCCCACGCCTGCCCCAGGGCCAGCCCCACCACAGACAGGCCGGTTGGTTCCTGCTCACCTCTGTGCCGTCCCTTCCAGACCTGACCCCAGTGCAGGGGATAAGCTTCAGACAAGTCTTTCCATGTCCCTCTGCATGACAATAGACTTCCTCCCCTCTCCCATTCCACAGGCCCACCCGGGACATCCACCTTTGTCATTAGCTCAGGAGAGGATGCAAGATGAGAATCTCTGCTATTGTGTGGGGAGACTCAGTTTCCCGGGTTTCCCCCATGGACACATGTTCTTCAGCTGGGTCTGATTTTCTCCAGACAAGCTGTCTTGGGAAGGATTTGGCCAGCCCTAAGAACCTGAAGGGAAAGGGCGGAGGGGGGTTCTCTCTCTGCCCCCGACAGCCCCGAGCTGGGTCGGTCCCTCAGACCTGGCCAGGGGCATCCCATCCCACGGCGCCCTTTCCCGGGGCATCCAAGGGCAGGGTCGGCGCCAGCCCCACCCCGCTCGCCACTGCCCGACCATCGTCCTCCCTCGGGGGTCCTGGGCAGGACAGGGACCCGGCTGTGGGAGGCCTCCAGATCTCAGGCCTGGCACACCGTTTACCAGGCTGCTTCCTCCTCTGACGGGGGCCCAGCACACGCCCCAGGAGACTTGGCAGCCGCCCCCAGGGCTCTATCCTCTGGAACTCGTCCCCTTGGAAGGGGCCTGGCCCAGGTGCCAGGTTCGGCTGGTCGGCCAGCCTCCTTTGGAGAAAGCAGGCAAGCCGAGCCAGGCTTGCAGTGGCCCTGGCGTGACACCTGCCACATCAGGCAGAGGGCCTCCCGCGTGCCCTCCATGGCGGGTTTCTCCCCGGAGCCGTGGCCTGGACACTAGGAAGGCCGGGCCTCCCCGACTCCCGGGAGGAGGGGCTAGCCCAGTTGCGCCCTGGCCCCCAAACCCTCTGGTGCCATCTGCCTGTCTCGGCACTTCTGACTCCACAGAGCCTTTCCTACATCTGGGCTGCCTGCCGTGGCAAAGTGCAGGCGTGGGGTGAGGCCATGGTTTTGTCTTTCCAGGAAAAAATGAGCCCCTGGCCGAAGCAGCAGGCCCAGGCAGAGCCTTGAGCTTGAAGCCCAGTAGGTCTGTGGCCCTCAGGGCCAGAGCCATGCTTTCAAGGCAGGGAAGCGGCCTGTAAGCTGAGTGGGAGTGGGGGAGGGGAGGGAGACAGCTGAAGCCCAGTCCAGAAGGGCAGCGATGGAAGAGCTGCAGCTGGGTCAGAGCCTGGAGGGAGGGCGGGCCTTCACTGAGGACCCCCCCCGATGCCAGCCCTAGGCCCCGGAGGTCACGCATGCGCCCTTGGCCTGTGCGGTGTGTGGGGGGTTGAACCCAAGCCCGCAGGGCTCCCGGAGCGGCCAGAGAAAGAAGGGCCCATGGAGAGGTAGGCGAGGTGGGCAGGGGGCGCCACCTTACTCTCCTCAGCTCCCTGAGGGAGAGAGAGAGAGACAGAGACAGAGAGAGAGATCCCTGACCTCTGAGTCTCTGCCTCCACCGCTGGCTGGTGCCAACTCACGCGCCATCCCACTTCCAGCCATCACCCCCACGCCTGCCTCGGGGCCAGCCCCACCACAGACAGGCCGGTTGGTTCCTGCTCACCTCTGTGCCGTCCCTTCCCGACCTGACCCCAGTGCAGGGGATAAGCTTCAGACAAGTCTTTCCATGTCCCTCTGCATGACAATAGACTTCCTCCCTTCTCCCATTCCACAGGCCCACCCGGGACATCCACCTTTGTCATTAGCTCAGGAGAGGATGCAAGATGAGAATCTCTGCTATTGTGTGGGGAGACTCAGTTTCCCGGGTTTCCCCCATGGACACATGTTCTTCAGCTGGGTCTGATTTTCTCCAGACAAGCTGTCTTGGGAAGGATTTGGCCAGCCCTAAGAACCTGAAGGGAAAAGGCGGAGGGGGGTTCTCTCTCTGCCCCCGACAGCCCCGAGCTGGATCGGTCCCTCAGACCCGGCCAGGGGCAGCCCAACCCCCGGCGCCCTTCCCCGGGGCATCCAAGGGCAGGCTCGGCGCCAGCCCCACCCCGCTCGCCACTACCCGACCATCGTCCTCCCTCGGGGGGCCTGGGCAGGACAGGGACCCGGGTGTGGGAGGCCTCCAGATCTCAGGCCTGGCACACCGTTTACCAGGCTGCTTCCTCCTCTGACGGGGGCCCAGCACACGCCCCAGGAGACTTGGCAGCCGCCCCCAGGGCTCTATCCTCTGGAACTCGTCCCCTAGGAAGGGGCCTGGCCCAGGTGCCAGGTTCGGCTGGTCGGCCAGCCTCCTTTGGAGAAAGCAGGCAAGCCGAGCCAGGCTTGCAGTGGCCCTGGCGTGACACCTGCCACCTCAGGCAGAGGGCCTCCCGCGTGCCCTCCATGGCGGGTTTCTCCCCGGAGCCGTGGCCTGGGCACTAGGAAGGCCGGGCCTCCCCGACTCCCGGGAGGAGGGGCTAGCCCACTTGCGCCCTGGCCCCCAAACCCTCTGGTGCCATCTGCCTGTCTCGGCACTTCTGACTCCACAGAGCCTTTCCTACATCTGGGCTGCCTGCCGTGGCAAAGTGCAGGCGTGGGGTGAGGCCATGGTTTTGTCTTTCCAGGAAAAAATGAGCCCCTGGCCGAAGCAGCAGGCCCAGGCAGAGCCTTGAGCTTGAAGCCCAGTAGGTCTGTGGCCCTCAGGGCCAGAGCCATGCTTTCAAGGCAGGGAAGCGGCCTGCAAGCTGAGTGGGAGTGGGGGAGGGGAGGGAGACAGCTGAAGCCGAGTCCAGAAGGGCGGCGATGGAAGAGCTGCAGCTGGGTCAGAGCCTGGAGGGAGGGCGGGGCCTTCACTGAGGACACCCCCGCCCCCCCGAGGCCAGCCCTAGGCCCCGGCGGTCACGCATGCGCCCTTGGCCTGTGCGGTGTGTGGGGGGTTGAACCCAAGCCCGCAGGGCTCCCGGAGCGGCCAGAGAAAGAAGGGCCCATGGAGAGGTAGGCGAGGTGGGCAGGGGGCGCCACCTTACTCTCCTCAGCTCCCTGAGGGAGAGAGAGAGAGACAGAGACAGAGAGAGAGATCCCTGACCTCTGAGTCTCTGCCTCCACCGCTGGCTGGTGCCAACTCACGCGCCATCCCACTTCCAGCCATCACCCCCACGCCTGCCCCGGGGCCAGCCCCACCACAGACAGGCCGGTTGGTTCCTGCTCACCTCTGTGCCGTCCCTTCCCGACCTGACCCCAGTGCAGGGGATAAGCTTCAGACAACTCTTTCCATGTCCCTCTGCATGACAATAGACTTCCTCCCCTCTCCCATTCCACTGGCCCACCCGGGACATCCACCTTTGTCATTAGCTCAGGAGAGGATGCAAGATGAGAATCTCTGCTATTGTGTGGGGAGACTCAGTTTCCCGGGTTTCCCCCATGGACACATGTTCTTCAGCTGGGTCTTATTTTCTCCAGACAAGCTGTCTTGGGAAGGATTTGGCCAGCCCTAAGAACCTGAAGGGAAAGGGCGGAGGGGGGTTCTCTCTCTGCCCCCGACAGCCCCGAGCTGGGTCGGTCCCTCAGACCTGGCCAGGGGCAGCCCATCCCCCGGCGCCCTTCCCCGGGGCATCCAAGGGCAGGCTCGGCGCCAGCCCCACCCCGCTCGCCACTACCCGACCATCGTCCTCCCTCGGGGGGCCTGGGCAGGACAGGGACCCGGGTGTGGGAGGCCTCCAGATCTCAGGCCTGGCACACCGTTTACCAGGCTGCTTCCTCCTCTGACGGGGGCCCAGCACACGCCCCAGGAGACTTGGCAGCCGCCCCCAGGGCTCTATCCTCTGGAACTCGTCCCCTAGGAAGGGGCCTGGCCCAGGTGCCAGGTTCGGCTGGTCGGCCAGCCTCCTTTGGAGAAAGCAGGCAAGCCGAGCCAGGCTTGCAGTGGCCCTGGCGTGACACCTGCCACCTCAGGCAGAGGGCCTCCCGCGTGCCCTCCATGGCGGGTTTCTCCCCGGAGCCGTGGCCTGGGCACTAGGAAGGCCGGGCCTCCCCGACTCCCGGGAGGAGGGGCTAGCCCAGTTGCGCCCTGGCCCCCAAACCCTCTGGTGCCATCTGCCTGTCTCGGCACTTCTGACTCCACAGAGCCTTTCCTACATCTGGGCTGCCTGCCGTGGCAAAGTGCAGGCGTGGGGTGAGGCCATGGTTTTGTCTTTCCAGGAAAAAATGAGCCCCTGGCCGAAGCAGCAGGCCCAGGCAGAGCCTTGAGCTTGAAGCCCAGTAGGTCTGTGGCCCTCAGGGCCAGAGCCATGCTTTCAAGGCAGGGAAGCGGCCTGCAAGCTGAGTGGGAGTGGGGGAGGGGAGGGAGACAGCTGAAGCCGAGTCCAGAAGGGCGGCGATGGAAGAGCTGCAGCTGGGTCAGAGCCTGGAGGGAGGGCGGGGCCTTCACTGAGGACCAACCCCCCCCCAGGCCAGCCCTAGGCCCAGGCGGTTGCGCATGCGCCCTTGGCCTGTGCGGTGTGTGGGGGGTTGAACCCAAGCCCGCAGGGCTCCCGGAGCGGCCAGAGAAAGAAGGGCCCATGGAGAGGTAGGCGAGGTGGGCAGGGGGCGCCACCTTACTCTCCTCAGCTCCCTGAGGGAGAGAGAGAGAGACAGAGACAGAGAGAGAGATCCCTGACCTCTGAGTCTCTGCCTCCACCGCTGGCTGGTGCCAACTCACGCGCCATCCCACTTCCAGCCATCACCCCCATGCCTGCCCCGGGGCCAGCCCCACCACAGACAGGCCGGTTGGTTCCTGCTCACCTCTGTGCTGTCCCTTCCCGACCTGACCCCAGTGCAGGGGATAAGCTTCAGACAACTCTTTCCATGTCCCTCTGCATGACAATAGACTTCCTCCCCTCTCCCATTCCACTGGCCCACCTGGGACATCCACCTTTGTCATTAGCTCAGGAGAGGATGCAAGATGAGAATCTCTGCTATTGTGTGGGGAGACTCAGTTTCCCGGGTTTCCCCCATGGACACATGTTCTTCAGCTGGGTCTGATTTTCTCCAGACAAGCTGTCTTGGGAAGGATTTGGCCAGCCCTAAGAACCTGAAGGGAAAGGGCGGAGGGGGGTTCTCTCTCTGCCCCCGACAGCCCCGAGCTGGGTCGGTCCCTCAGACCTGGCCAGGGGCAGCCCATCCCCCGGCGCCCTGCCCCGGGGCATCCAAGGGCAGGCTCGGCGCCAGCCCCACCCCGCTCGCCACTGCCCGACCATCGTCCTCCCTCGGGGGGCCTGGGCATGACAGGGACCCGGCTGTGGGAGGCCTCCAGATCTCAGGCCTGGCACACCGTTTACCAGGCTGCTTCCTCCTCTGACGGGGGCCCAGCACACGCCCCAGGAGACTTGGCAGCCGCCCCCAGGGCTCTATCCTCTGGAACTCGTCCCCTTGGAAGGGGCCTGGCCCAGGTGCCAGGTTCGGCTGGTCGGCCAGCCTCCTTTGGAGAAAGCAGGCAAGCCGAGCCAGGCTTGCAGTGGCCCTGGCGTGACACCTGCCACCTCAGGCAGAGGGCCTCCCGCGTGCCCTCCATGGCGGGTTTCTCCCCGGAGCCGTGGCCTGGGCACTAGGAAGGCCGGGCCTCCCCGACTCCCGGGAGGAGGGGCTAGCCCACTTGCGCCCTGGCCCCCAAACCCTCTGGTGCCATCTGCCTGTCTCGGCACTTCTGACTCCACAGAGCCTTTCCTACATCTGGGCTGCCTGCCGTGGCAAAGTGCAGGCGTGGGGTGAGGCCATGGTTTTGTCTTTCCAGGAAAAAATGAGCCCCTGGCCGAAGCAGCAGGCCCAGGCAGAGCCTTGAGCTTGAAGCCCAGTAGGTCTGTGGCCCTCAGGGCCAGAGCCATGCTTTCAAGGCAGGGAAGCGGCCTGCAAGCTGAGTGGGAGTGGGGGAGGGGAGGGAGACAGCTGAAGCCGAGTCCAGAAGGGCGGCGATGGAAGAGCTGCAGCTGGGTCAGAGCCTGGAGGGAGGGCGGGGCCTTCACTGAGGACCCCCCCCCCCCCCCCGAGGCCAGCCCTAGGACCCGGCGGTCGCGCATGCGCCCTTGGCCTGTGCGGTGTGTGGGGGGTTGAACCCAAGCCCGCAGGGCTCCCGGAGCGGCCAGAGAAAGAAGGGCCCATGGAGAGGTAGGCGAGGTGGGCAGGGGGCGCCACCTTACTCTCCTCAGCTCCCTGAGGGAGAGAGAGAGAGACAGAGACAGAGAGAGAGATCCCTGACCTCTGAGTCTCTGCCTCCACCGCTGGCTGGTGCCAACTCACGCGCCATCCCACTTCCAGCCATCACCCCCACGCCTGCCCCGGGGCCAGCCCCACCACAGACAGGCCGGTTGGTTCCTGCTCACCTGTGTGCCGTCCCTTCCTGACCTGACCCCAGTGCAGGGGATAAGCTTCAGACAAGTCTTTCCATGTCCCTCTGCATGACAATAGACTTCCTCCCCTCTCCCATTCCACAGGCCCACCCGGGACATCCACCTTTGTCATTAGCTCAGGAGAGGATGCAAGATGAGAATCTCTGCTATTGTGTGGGGAGACTCAGTTTCCCGGGTTTCCCCCATGGACACATGTTCTTCAGCTGGGTCTGATTTTCTCCAGACAAGCTGTCTTGGGAAGGATTTGGCCAGCCCTAAGAACCTGAAGGGAAAGGGCGGAGGGGGGTTCTCTCTCTGCCCCCGACAGCCCCGAGCTGGGTCGGTCCCTCAGACCTGGCCAGGGGCATCCCATCCCCCGGCGCCCTTCCGCGGGGCATCCAAGGGCAGGCTCGGCGCCAGCCCCACCCCGCTCGCCACTGCCCGACCATCGTCCTCCCTCGGGGGGCCTGGGCAGGACAGGGACCCGGCTGTGGGAGGCCTCCAGATCTCAGGCCTGGCACACCGTTTACCAGGCTGCTTCCTCCTCTGACGGGGGCCCAGCACACGCCCCAGGAGACTTGGCAGCCGCCCCCAGGGCTCTATCCTCTGGAACTCGTCCCCTTGGAAGGGGCCTGGCCCAGGTGCCAGGTTCGGCTGGTCGGCCAGCCTCCTTTGGAGAAAGCAGGCAAGCCGAGCCAGGCTTGCAGTGGCCCTGGCGTGACACCTGCCACCTCAGGCAGAGGGCCTCCCGCGTGCCCTCCATGGCGGGTTTCTCCCCGGAGCCGTGGCCTGGGCACTAGGAAGGCCGGGCCTCCCCGACTCCCGGGAGGAGGGGCTAGCCCAGTTGCGCCCTGGCCCCCAAACCCTCTGGTGCCATCTGCCTGTCTCGGCACTTCTGACTCCACAGAGCCTTTCCTACATCTGGGCTGCCTGCCGTGGCAAAGTGCAGGCGTGGGGTGAGGCCATGGTTTTGTCTTTCCAGGAAAAAATGAGCCCCTGTCCGAAGCAGCAGGCCCAGGCAGAGCCTTGAGCTTGAAGCCCAGTAGGTCTGTGGCCCTCAGGGCCAGAGCCATGCTTTCAAGGCAGGGAAGCGGCCTGCAAGCTGAGTGGGAGTGGGGGAGGGGAGGGAGACAGCTGAAGCCGAGTCCAGAAGGGCAGCGATGGAAGAGCTGCAGCTGGGTCAGAGCCTGGAGGGAGGGCGGGGCCTTCACTGAGGACCCCCCCGCCGCCCCGAGGCCAGCCCTAGGACCCGGCGGTCACGCATGCGCCCTTGGCCTGTGCGGTGTGTGGGGGGTTGAACCCAAGCCCGCAGGGCTCCCGGAGCGGCCAGAGAAAGAAGGGCCCATGGAGAGGTAGGCGAGGTGGGCAGGGGGCGCCACCTTACTCTCCTCAGCTCCCTGAGGGAGAGAGAGAGAGACAGAGACAGAGAGAGAGATCCCTGACCTCTGAGTCTCTGCCTCCACCGCTGGCTGGTGCCAACTCACGCGCCATCCCACTTCCAGCCATCACCCCCACGCCTGCCCCGGGGCCAGCCCCACCACAGACAGGCCGGTTGGTTCCTGCTCACCTGTGTGCCGTCCCTTCCTGACCTGACCCCAGTGCAGGGGATAAGCTTCAGACAAGTCTTTCCATGTCCCTCTGCATGACAATAGACTTCCTCCCCTCTCCCATTCCACAGGCCCACCCGGGACATCCACCTTTGTCATTAGCTCAGGAGAGGATGCAAGATGAGAATCTCTGCTATTGTGTGGGGAGACTCAGTTTCCCGGGTTTCCCCCATGGACACATGTTCTTCAGCTGGGTCTGATTTTCTCCAGACAAGCTGTCTTGGGAAGGATTTGGCCAGCCCTAAGAACCTGAAGGGAAAGGGCGGAGGGGGGTTCTCTCTCTGCCCCCGACAGCCCCGAGCTGGGTCGGTCCCTCAGACCTGGCCAGGGGCATCCCATCCCCCGGCGCCCTTCCGCGGGGCATCCAAGGGCAGGCTCGGCGCCAGCCCCACCCCGCTCGCCACTGCCCGACCATCGTCCTCCCTCGGGGGGCCTGGGCAGGACAGGGACCCGGCTGTGGGAGGCCTCCAGATCTCAGGCCTGGCACACCGTTTACCAGGCTGCTTCCTCCTCTGACGGGGGCCCAGCACACGCCCCAGGAGACTTGGCAGCCGCCCCCAGGGCTCTATCCTCTGGAACTCGTCCCCTTGGAAGGGGCCTGGCCCAGGTGCCAGGTTCGGCTGGTCGGCCAGCCTCCTTTGGAGAAAGCAGGCAAGCCGAGCCAGGCTTGCAGTGGCCCTGGCGTGACACCTGCCACCTCAGGCAGAGGGCCTCCCGCGTGCCCTCCATGGCGGGTTTCTCCCCGGAGCCGTGGCCTGGGCACTAGGAAGGCCGGGCCTCCCCGACTCCCGGGAGGAGGGGCTAGCCCAGTTGCGCCCTGGCCCCCAAACCCTCTGGTGCCATCTGCCTGTCTCGGCACTTCTGACTCCACAGAGCCTTTCCTACATCTGGGCTGCCTGCCGTGGCAAAGTGCAGGCGTGGGGTGAGGCCATGGTTTTGTCTTTCCAGGAAAAAATGAGCCCCTGTCCGAAGCAGCAGGCCCAGGCAGAGCCTTGAGCTTGAAGCCCAGTAGGTCTGTGGCCCTCAGGGCCAGAGCCATGCTTTCAAGGCAGGGAAGCGGCCTGCAAGCTGAGTGGGAGTGGGGGAGGGGAGGGAGACAGCTGAAGCCGAGTCCAGAAGGGCAGCGATGGAAGAGCTGCAGCTGGGTCAGAGCCTGGAGGGAGGGCGGGGCCTTCACTGAGGACCCCCCCCCCCCCGAGGCCAGCCCTAGGCCCCGGCGGTCACGCATGCGCCCTTGGCCTGTGCGGTGTGTGGGGGGTTGAACCCAAGCCCGCAGGGCTCCTGGAGCGGCCAGAGAAAGAAGGGCCCATGGAGAGGTAGGCGAGGTGGGCGGGGGCGCCACCTTACTCTCCTCAGCTCCCTGAGGGAGAGAGAGAGAGACAGAGACAGAGAGAGAGATCCCTGACCTCTGAGTCTCTGCCTCCACCGCTGGCTGGTGCCAACTCACGCGCCATCCCACTTCCAGCCATCACCCCCACGCCTGCCCCGGGGCCAGCCCCACCACAGACAGGCCGGTTGGTTCCTGCTCACCTCTGTGCCCTCCCTTCCCGACCTGACCCCAGTGCAGGGGATAAGCTTCAGACAAGTCTTTCCATGTCCCTCTGCATGACAATAGACTTCCTCCCCTCTCCCATTCCACAGGCCCACCCGGGACATCCACCTTTGTCATTAGCTCAGGAGAGGATGCAAGATGAGAATCTCTGCTATTGTGTGGGGAGACTCAGTTTCCCGGGTTTCCCCCATGGACACATGTTCTTCAGCTGGGTCTGATTTTCTCCAGACAAGCTGTCTTGGGAAGGATTTGGCCAGCCCTAAGAACCTGAAGGGAAAGGGCGGAGGGGGGTTCTCTCTCTGCCCCCGACAGCCCCGAGCTGGGTCGGTCCCTCAGACCTGGCCAGGGGCAGCCCATCCCCCGGCGCCCTTCCCCGGGGCATCCAAGGGCAGGCTCGGAGCCAGCCCCACCCCGCTCGCCACTGCCCGACCATCGTCCTCCCTCGGGGTGCCTGGGCAGGACAGGGACCCGGCTGTGGGAGGCCTCCAGATCTCAGGCCTGGCACACCGTTTACCAGGCTGCTTCCTCCTCTGACGGGGGCCCAGCACACGCCCCAGGAGACTTGGCAGCCGCCCCCAGGGCTCTATCCTCTGGAACTCGTCCCCTTGGAAGGGGCCTGGCCCAGGTGCCAGGTTCGGCTGGTCGGCCAGCCTCCTTTGGAGAAAGCAGGCAAGCCGAGCCAGGCTTGCAGTGGCCCTGGCGTGACACCTGCCACCTCAGGCAGAGGGCCTCCCACGTGCCCTCCATGGCGGGTTTCTCCCCGGAGCCGTGGCCTGGGCACTAGGAAGGCCGGGCCTCCCCGACTCCCGGGAAGAGGGGCTAGCCCAGTTGCGCCCTGGCCCCCAAACCCTCTGGTGCCATCTGCCTGTCTCGGCACTTCTGACTCCACAGAGCCTTTCCTACATCTGGGCTGCCTGCCGTGGCAAAGTGCAGGTGTGGGGTGAGGCCATGGTTTTGTCTTTCCAGGAAAAAATGAGCCCCTGGCCGAAGCAGCAGGCCCAGGCAGAGCCTTGAGCTTGAAGCCCAGTAGGTCTGTGGCCCTCAGGGCCAGAGCCATGCTTTCAAGGCAGGGAAGCGGCCTGCAAGCTGAGTGGGAGTGGGGGAGGGGAGGGAGACAGCTGAAGCCGAGTCCAGAAGGGCGGCGATGGAAGAGCTGCAGCTGGGTCAGAGCCTGGAGGGAGGGCGGGGCCTTCACTGAGGACCCCCCCCCCCCCCCGAGGCCAGCCCTAGGACCCGGCGGTCACGCATGCGCCCTTGGCCTGTGCGGTGTGTGGGGGGTTGAACCCAAGCCCGCAGGGCTCCCGGAGCGGCCAGAGAAAGAAGGGCCCATGGAGAGGTAGGCGAGGTGGGCAGGGGGCGCCACCTTACTCTCCTCAGCTCCCTGAGGGAGAGAGAGAGAGACAGAGACAGAGAGAGAGATCCCTGACCTCTGAGTCTCTGCCTCCACCGCTGGCTGGTGCCAACTCACGCGCCATCCCACTTCCAGCCATCACCCCCACGCCTGCCCCGGGGCCAGCCCCACCACAGACAGGCCGGTTGGTTCCTGCTCACCTGTGTGCCGTCCCTTCCTGACCTGACCCCAGTGCAGGGGATAAGCTTCAGACAAGTCTTTCCATGTCCCTCTGCATGACAATAGACTTCCTCCCCTCTCCCATTCCACAGGCCCACCCGGGACATCCACCTTTGTCATTAGCTCAGGAGAGGATGCAAGATGAGAATCTCTGCTATTGTGTGGGGAGACTCAGTTTCCCGGGTTTCCCCCATGGACACATGTTCTTCAGCTGGGTCTGATTTTCTCCAGACAAGCTGTCTTGGGAAGGATTTGGCCAGCCCTAAGAACCTGAAGGGAAAGGGCGGAGGGGGGTTCTCTCTCTGCCCCCGACAGCCCCGAGCTGGGTCGGTCCCTCAGACCTGGCCAGGGGCATCCCATCCCCCGGCGCCCTTCCGCGGGGCATCCAAGGGCAGGCTCGGCGCCAGCCCCACCCCGCTCGCCACTGCCCGACCATCGTCCTCCCTCGGGGGGCCTGGGCAGGACAGGGACCCGGCTGTGGGAGGCCTCCAGATCTCAGGCCTGGCACACCGTTTACCAGGCTGCTTCCTCCTCTGACGGGGGCCCAGCACACGCCCCAGGAGACTTGGCAGCCGCCCCCAGGGCTCTATCCTCTGGAACTCGTCCCCTTGGAAGGGGCCTGGCCCAGGTGCCAGGTTCGGCTGGTCGGCCAGCCTCCTTTGGAGAAAGCAGGCAAGCCGAGCCAGGCTTGCAGTGGCCCTGGCGTGACACCTGCCACCTCAGGCAGAGGGCCTCCCGCGTGCCCTCCATGGCGGGTTTCTCCCCGGAGCCGTGGCCTGGGCACTAGGAAGGCCGGGCCTCCCCGACTCCCGGGAGGAGGGGCTAGCCCAGTTGCGCCCTGGCCCCCAAACCCTCTGGTGCCATCTGCCTGTCTCGGCACTTCTGACTCCACAGAGCCTTTCCTACATCTGGGCTGCCTGCCGTGGCAAAGTGCAGGCGTGGGGTGAGGCCATGGTTTTGTCTTTCCAGGAAAAAATGAGCCCCTGTCCGAAGCAGCAGGCCCAGGCAGAGCCTTGAGCTTGAAGCCCAGTAGGTCTGTGGCCCTCAGGGCCAGAGCCATGCTTTCAAGGCAGGGAAGCGGCCTGCAAGCTGAGTGGGAGTGGGGGAGGGGAGGGAGACAGCTGAAGCCGAGTCCAGAAGGGCAGCGATGGAAGAGCTGCAGCTGGGTCAGAGCCTGGAGGGAGGGCGGGGCCTTCACTGAGGACCCCCCCCCCCCCCGAGGCCAGCCCTAGGCCCCGGCGGTCACGCATGCGCCCTTGGCCTGTGCGGTGTGTGGGGGGTTGAACCCAAGCCCGCAGGGCTCCTGGAGCGGCCAGAGAAAGAAGGGCCCATGGAGAGGTAGGCGAGGTGGGCGGGGGCGCCACCTTACTCTCCTCAGCTCCCTGAGGGAGAGAGAGAGAGACAGAGACAGAGAGAGAGATCCCTGACCTCTGAGTCTCTGCCTCCACCGCTGGCTGGTGCCAACTCACGCGCCATCCCACTTCCAGCCATCACCCCCACGCCTGCCCCGGGGCCAGCCCCACCACAGACAGGCCGGTTGGTTCCTGCTCACCTCTGTGCCCTCCCTTCCCGACCTGACCCCAGTGCAGGGGATAAGCTTCAGACAAGTCTTTCCATGTCCCTCTGCATGACAATAGACTTCCTCCCCTCTCCCATTCCACAGGCCCACCCGGGACATCCACCTTTGTCATTAGCTCAGGAGAGGATGCAAGATGAGAATCTCTGCTATTGTGTGGGGAGACTCAGTTTCCCGGGTTTCCCCCATGGACACATGTTCTTCAGCTGGGTCTGATTTTCTCCAGACAAGCTGTCTTGGGAAGGATTTGGCCAGCCCTAAGAACCTGAAGGGAAAGGGCGGAGGGGGGTTCTCTCTCTGCCCCCGACAGCCCCGAGCTGGGTCGGTCCCTCAGACCTGGCCAGGGGCAGCCCATCCCACGGCGCCCTTCCCCGGGGCATCCAAGGGCAGGCTCGGAGCCAGCCCCACCCCGCTCGCCACTGCCCGACCATCGTCCTCCCTCGGGGTGCCTGGGCAGGACAGGGACCCGGCTGTGGGAGGCCTCCAGATCTCAGGCCTGGCACACCGTTTACCAGGCTGCTTCCTCCTCTGACGGGGGCCCAGCACACGCCCCAGGAGACTTGGCAGCCGCCCCCAGGGCTCTATCCTCTGGAACTCGTCCCCTTGGAAGGGGCCTGGCCCAGGTGCCAGGTTCGGCTGGTCGGCCAGCCTCCTTTGGAGAAAGCAGGCAAGCCGAGCCAGGCTTGCAGTGGCCCTGGCGTGACACCTGCCACCTCAGGCAGAGGGCCTCCCACGTGCCCTCCATGGCGGGTTTCTCCCCGGAGCCGTGGCCTGGGCACTAGGAAGGCCGGGCCTCCCCGACTCCCGGGAAGAGGGGCTAGCCCAGTTGCGCCCTGGCCCCCAAACCCTCTGGTGCCATCTGCCTGTCTCGGCACTTCTGACTCCACAGAGCCTTTCCTACATCTGGGCTGCCTGCCGTGGCAAAGTGCAGGTGTGGGGTGAGGCCATGGTTTTGTCTTTCCAGGAAAAAATGAGCCCCTGGCCGAAGCAGCAGGCCCAGGCAGAGCCTTGAGCTTGAAGCCCAGTAGGTCTGTGGCCCTCAGGGCCAGAGCCATGCTTTCAAGGCAGGGAAGCGGCCTGCAAGCTGAGTGGGAGTGGGGGAGGGGAGGGAGACAGCTGAAGCCGAGTCCAGAAGGGCGGCGATGGAAGAGCTGCAGCTGGGTCAGAGCCTGGAGGGAGGGCGGGGCCTTCACTGAGGACCCCCCCCCCCCCCCCGAGGCCAGCCCTAGGCCCCGGCGGTCGCGCATGCGCCCTTGGCCTGTGCGGTGTGTGGGGGGTTGAACCCAAGCCCGCAGGGCTCCCGGAGCGGCCAGAGAAAAAGGGCCCATGGAGAGGTAGGCGAGGTGGGCAGGGGGCGCCACCTTACTCTCCTCAGCTCCCTGAGGGAGAGAGAGAGAGACAGAGACAGAGAGAGAGATCCCTGACCTCTGAGTCTCTGCCTCCACCGCTGGCTGGTGCCAACTCACGCGCCATCCCACTTCCAGCCATCACCCCCACGCCTGCCCCGGGGCCAGCCCCACCACAGACAGGCCGGTTGGTTCCTGCTCACCTCTGTGCCGTCCCTTCCCGACCTGACCCCAGTGCAGGGGATAAGCTTCAGACAAGTCTTTCCATGTCCCTCTGCATGACAATAGACTTCCTCCCCTCTCCCATTCCACAGGCCCACCCGGGACATCCACCTTTGTCATTAGCTCAGGAGAGGATGCAAGATGAGAATCTCTGCTATTGTGTGGGGAGACTCAGTTTCCCGGGTTTCCCCCATGGACACATGTTCTTCAGCTGGGTCTGATTTTCTCCAGACAAGCTGTCTTGGGAAGGATTTGGCCAGCCCTAAGAACCTGAAGGGAAAGGGCGGAGGGGGGTTCTCTCTCTGCCCCCGACAGCCCCGAGCTGGGTCGGTCCCTCAGACCTGGCCAGGGGCAGCCCATCCCCCGGCGCCCTTCCCCGGGGCATCCAAGGGCAGGCTCGGCGCCAGCCCCACCCCGCTCGCCACTGCCCGACCATCGTCCTCCCTCGGGGGGCCTGGGCAGGACAGGGACCCGGCTGTGGGAGGCCTCCAGATCTCAGGCCTGGCACACCGTTTACCAGGCTGCTTCCTCCTCTGACGGGGGCCCAGCACACGCCCCAGGAGACTTGGCAGCCGCCCCCAGGGCTCTATCCTCTGGAACTCGTCCCCTTGGAAGGGGCCTGGCCCAGGTGCCAGGTTCGGCTGGTCGGCCAGCCTCCTTTGGAGAAAGCAGGCAAGCCGAGCCAGGCTTGCAGTGGCCCTGGCGTGACACCTGCCACCTCAGGCAGAGGGCCTCCCGCGTGCCCTCCATGGCGGGTTTCTCCCCGGAGCCGTGGCCTGGGCACTAGGAAGGCCGGGCCTCCCCGACTCCCGGGAGGAGGGGCTAGCCCAGTTGCGCCCTGGCCCCCAAACCCTCTGGTGCCATCTGCCTGTCTCGGCACTTCTGACTCCACAGAGCCTTTCCTACATCTGGGCTGCCTGCCGTGGCAAAGTGCAGGTGTGGGGTGAGGCCATGGTTTTGTCTTTCCAGGAAAAAATGAGCCCCTGGCCGAAGCAGCAGGCCCAGGCAGAGCCTTGAGCTTGAAGCCCAGTAGGTCTGTGGCCCTCAGGGCCAGAGCCATGCTTTCAAGGCAGGGAAGCGGCCTGCAAGCTGAGTGGGAGTGGGGGAGGGGAGGGAGACAGCTGAAGCCGAGTCCAGAAGGGCGGCGATGGAAGAGCTGCAGCTGGGTCAGAGCCTGGAGGGAGGGCGGGGCCTTCACTGAGGACCCCCCCCCCCCCGAGGCCAGCCCTAGGCCCCGGCGGTCACGCATGCGCCCTTGGCCTGTGCGGTGTGTGGGGGGTTGAACCCAAGCCCGCAGGGCTCCCGGAGCGGCCAGAGAAAGAAGGGCCCATGGAGAGGTAGGCGAGGTGGGCAGGGGGGCGCCACCTTACTCTCCTCAGCTCCCTGAGGGAGAGAGAGAGAGACAGAGACAGAGAGAGAGATCCCTGACCTCTGAGTCTCTGCCTCCACCGCTGGCTGGTGCCAACTCACGCGCCATCCCACTTCCAGCCATCACCCCCACGCCTGCCCCGGGGCCAGCCCCACCACAGACAGGCCGGTTGGTTCCTGCTCACCTCTGTGCCGTCCCTTCCCGACCTGACCCCAGTGCAGGGGATAAGCTTCAGACAAGTCTTTCCATGTCCCTCTGCATGACAATAGACTTCCTCCCCTCTCCCATTCCACAGGCCCACCCGGGACATCCACCTTTGTCATTAGCTCAGGAGAGGATGCAAGATGAGAATCTCTGCTATTGTGTGGGGAGACTCAGTTTCCCGGGTTTCCCCCATGGACACATGTTCTTCAGCTGGGTCTGATTTTCTCCAGACAAGCTGTCTTGGGAAGGATTTGGCCAGCCCTAAGAACCTGAAGGGAAAGGGCGGAGGGGGGTTCTCTCTCTGCCCCCGACAGCCCCGAGCTGGGTCGGTCCCTCAGACCTGGCCAGGGGCAGCCCATCCCCCGGCGCCCTTCCCCGGGGCATCCAAGGGCAGGCTCGGCGCCAGCCCCACCCCGCTCGCCACTGCCCGACCATCGTCCTCCCTCGGGGGGCCTGGGCAGGACAGGGACCCGGCTGTGGGAGGCCTCCAGATCTCAGGCCTGGCACACCGTTTACCAGGCTGCTTCCTCCTCTGACGGGGGCCCAGCACACGCCCCAGGAGACTTGGCAGCCGCCCCCAGGGCTCTATCCTCTGGAACTCGTCCCCTTGGAAGGGGCCTGGCCCAGGTGCCAGGTTCGGCTGGTCGGCCAGCCTCCTTTGGAGAAAGCAGGCAAGCCGAGCCAGGCTTGCAGTGGCCCTGGCGTGACACCTGCCACCTCAGGCAGAGGGCCTCCCGCGTGCCCTCCATGGCGGGTTTCTCCCCGGAGCCGTGGCCTGGGCACTAGGAAGGCCGGGCCTCCCCGACTCCCGGGAGGAGGGGCTAGCCCAGTTGCGCCCTGGCCCCCAAACCCTCTGGTGCCATCTGCCTGTCTCGGCACTTCTGACTCCACAGAGCCTTTCCTACATCTGGGCTGCCTGCCGTGGCAAAGTGCAGGTGTGGGGTGAGGCCATGGTTTTGTCTTTCCAGGAAAAAATGAGCCCCTGGCCGAAGCAGCAGGCCCAGGCAGAGCCTTGAGCTTGAAGCCCAGTAGGTCTGTGGCCCTCAGGGCCAGAGCCATGCTTTCAAGGCAGGGAAGCGGCCTGCAAGCTGAGTGGGAGTGGGGGAGGGGAGGGAGACAGCTGAAGCCGAGTCCAGAAGGGCGGCGATGGAAGAGCTGCAGCTGGGTCAGAGCCTGGAGGGAGGGCGGGGCCTTCACTGAGGACCCCCCCCCCCCCGAGGCCAGCCCTAGGCCCCGGCGGTCACGCATGCGCCCTTGGCCTGTGCGGTGTGTGGGGGGTTGAACCCAAGCCCGCAGGGCTCCCGGAGCGGCCAGAGAAAGAAGGGCCCATGGAGAGGTAGGCGAGGTGGGCAGGGGGCGCCACCTTACTCTCCTCAGCTCCCTGAGGGAGAGAGAGAGAGACAGAGACAGAGAGAGAGATCCCTGACCTCTGAGTCTCTGCCTCCACCGCTGGCTGGTGCCAACTCACGCGCCATCCCACTTCCAGCCATCACCCCCACGCCTGCCCCGGGGCCAGCCCCACCACAGACAGGCCGGTTGGTTCCTGCTCACCTCTGTGCCGTCCCTTCCCGACCTGACCCCAGTGCAGGGGATAAGCTTCAGACAAGTCTTTCCATGTCCCTCTGCATGACAATAGACTTCCTCCCCTCTCCCATTCCACAGGCCCACCCGGGACATCCACCTTTGTCATTAGCTCAGGAGAGGATGCAAGATGAGAATCTCTGCTATTGTGTGGGGAGACTCAGTTTCCCGGGTTTCCCCCATGGACACATGTTCTTCAGCTGGGTCTGATTTTCTCCAGACAAGCTGTCTTGGGAAGGATTTGGCCAGCCCTAAGAACCTGAAGGGAAAGGGCGGAGGGGGGTTCTCTCTCTGCCCCCGACAGCCCCGAGCTGGGTCGGTCCCTCAGACCTGGCCAGGGGCATCCCATCCCCCGGCGCCCTTCCCCGGGGCATCCAAGGGCAGGCTCGGAGCCAGCCCCACCCCGCTCGCCACTGCCCTACCATCGTCCTCCCTCGGGGGGCCTGGGCAGGACAGGGACCCGGGTGTGGGAGGCCTCCAGATCTCAGGCCTGGCACACCGTTTACCAGGCTGCTTCCTCCTCTGACGGGGGCCCAGCACACGCCCCAGGAGACTTGGCAGCCGCCCCCAGGGCTCTATCCTCTGGAACTCGTCCCCTTGGAAGGGGCCTGGCCCAGGTGCCAGGTTCGGCTGGTCGGCCAGCCTCCTTTGGAGAAAGCAGGCAAGCCGAGCCAGGCTTGCAGTGTCCCTGGCGTGACACCTGCCACCTCAGGCAGAGGGCCTCCCGCGTGCCCTCCATGGCGGGTTTCTCCCCGGAGCCGTGGCCTGGGCACTAGGAAGGCCGGGCCTCCCCGACTCCCGGGAGGAGGGGCTAGCCCAGTTGCGCCCTGGCCCCCAAACCCTCTGGTGCCATCTGCCTGTCTCGGCACTTCTGACTCCACAGAGCCTTTCCTACATCTGGGCTGCCTGCCGTGGCAAAGTGCAGGCGTGGGGTGAGGCCATGGTTTTGTCTTTCCAGGAAAAAATGAGCCCCTGGCCGAAGCAGCAGGCCCAGGCAGAGCCTTGAGCTTGAAGCCCAGTAGGTCTGTGGCCCTCAGGGCCAGAGCCATGCTTTCAAGGCAGGGAAGCGGCCTGCAAGCTGAGTGGGAGTGGGGGAGGGGAGGGAGACAGCTGAAGCCGAGTCCAGAAGGGCGGCGATGGAAGAGCTCCAGCTGGGTCAGAGCCTGGAGGGAGGGCGGGGCCTTCACTGAGGACCACCCCCCCCCCAGGCCAGCCCTAGGCCCAGGCGGTCGCGCATGCGCCCTTGGCCTGTGCGGTGTGTGGGGGGTTGAACCCAAGCCCGCAGGGCTCCCGGAGCGGCCAGAGAAAGAAGGGCCCATGGAGAGGTAGGCGAGGTGGGCAGGGGGCGCCACCTTACTCTCCTCAGCTCCCTGAGGGAGAGAGAGAGAGACAGGGACAGAGAGAGGGATCCCTGACCTCTGAGTCTCTGCCTCCACCGCTGGCTGGTGCCAACTCATGCGCCATCCCACTTCCAGCCATCACCCCCACGCCTGCCCCGGGGCCAACCCCACGACAGACAGGCCGGTTGGTTCCTGCTCACCTCTGTGCCGTCCCTTCCCGACCTGACCCCAGTGCAGGGGATAAGCTTCAGACAAGTCTTTCCATGTCCCTCTGCAAGACAATAGACTTCCTCCCCTCTCCCATTCCACAGGCCCACCCGGGACATCCACCTTTGTCATTAGCTCAGGAGAGGATGCAAGATGAGAATCTCTGCTATTGTGTGGGGAGACTCAGTTTCCCGGGTTTCCCCCATGGACACATGTTCTTCAGCTGGGTCTGATTTTCTCCAGACAAGCTGTCTTGGGAAGGATTTGGCCAGCCCTAAGAACCTGAAGGGAAAGGGCGGAGGGGGGTTCTCTCTCTGCCCCCGACAGCCCCGAGCTGGGTCGGTCCCTCAGACCTGGCCAGGGGCAGCCCATCCCCCGGCGCCCTTCCCCGGGGCATCCAAGGGCAGGCTCGGCGCCAGCCCCACCCCGCTCGCCACTGCCCGACCATCGTCCTCCCTCGGGGGGCCTGGGCAGGACAGGGACCCGGCTGTGGGAGGCCTCCAGATCTCAGGCCTGGCACACCGTTTACCAGGCTGCTTCCTCCTCTGACGGGGGCCCAGCACACGCCCCAGGAGACTTGGCAGCCGCCCCCAGGGCTCTATCCTCTGGAACTCGTCCCCTTGGAAGGGGCCTGGCCCAGGTGCCAGGTTCGGCTGGTCGGCCAGCCTCCTTTGGAGAAAGCAGGCAAGCCGAGCCAGGCTTGTAGTGGCCCTGGCGTGACACCTGCCACCTCAGGCAGAGGGCCTCCCGCGTGCCCTCCATGGCGGGTTTCTCCCCGGAGCCGTGGCCTGGGCACTAGGAAGGCCGGGCCTCCCCGACTCCCGGGAGGAGGGGCTAGCCCAATTGCGCCCTGGCCCCCAAACCTTCTGGTGCCATCTGCCTGTCTCGGCACTTCTGACTCCACAGAGCATTTCCTACATCTGGGCTGCCTGCCGTGGCAAAGTGCAGGCGTGGGGTGAGGCCATGGTTTTGTCTTTCCAGGAAAAAATGAGCCCCTGGCCGAAGCAGCAGGCACAGGCAGAGCCTTGAGCTTGAAGCACAGTAGGTCTGTGGCCCTCAGGGCCAGAGCCATGCTTTCAAGGCAGGGAAGCGGCCTGCAAGCTGAGTGGGAGTGGGGGAGGGGAGAGAGACAGCTGAAGCCGAGTCCAGAAGGGCGGCGATGGAAGAGCTGCAGCTGGGTCAGAGCCTGGAGGGAGGGCGGGGCCTTCACTGAGGACCACCCCCCCCCCAGGCCAGCCCTAGGCCCAGGCGGTCGCGCATGCGCCCTTGGCCTGTGCGGTGTGTGGGGGGTTGAACCCAAGCCCGCAGGGCTCCCGGAGCGGCCAGAGAAAGAAGGGCCCATGGAGAGGTAGGCGAGGTGGGCAGGGGGCGCCACCTTACTCTCCTCAGCTCCCTGAGGGAGAGAGAGAGAGACAGAGACAGAGAGAGGGATCCCTGACCTCTGAGTCTCTGCCTCCACCGCTGGCTGGTGCCAACTCATGCGCCATCCCACTTCCAGCCATCACCCCCACGCCTGCCCCGGGGCCAACCCCACGACAGACAGGCCGGTTGGTTCCTGCTCACCTCTGTGCCGTCCCTTCCCGACCTGACCCCAGTGCAGGGGATAAGCTTCAGACAAGTCTTTCCATGTCCCTCTGCAAGACAATCGACTTCCTCCCCTCTCCCATTCCACAGGCCCACCCGGGACATCCACCTTTGTCATTAGCTCAGGAGAGGATGCAAGATGAGAATCTGCTATTGTGTGGGGAGACTCAGTTTCCCGGGTTTCCCCCATGGACACATGTTCTTCAGCTGGGTCTGATTTTCTCCAGACAAGCTGTCTTGGGAAGGATTTGGCCAGCCCTAAGAACCTGAAGGGAAAGGGCGGAGGGGGGTTCTCTCTCTGCCCCCGACAGCCCCGAGCTGGGTCGGTCCCTCAGACCTGGCCAGGGGCAGCCCATCCCCCGGCGCCCTTCCCCGGGGCATCCAAGGGCAGGCTCGGCGCCAGCCCCAACCCGCTCGCCACTGCCCGACTATCGTCCTCCCTCGTGGGGCCTGGGCAGGACAGGGACCCGGCTGTGGGAGGCCTCCAGATCTCAGGCCTGGCACACCGTTTACCAGGCTGCTTCCTCCTCTGACTGGGGCCCAGCACACGCCCCAGGAGACTTGGCAGCCGCCCCCAGGGCTCTATCCTCTGGAACTCGTCCCCTTGGAAGGGGCCTGGCCCAGGTGCCAGGTTCGGCTGGTCGGCCAGCCTCCTTTGGAGAAAGCAGGCAAGCCGAGCCAGGCTTGCAGTGGCCCTGGCGTGACACCTGCCACCTCAGGCAGAGGGCCTCCCGCGTGCCCTCCATGGCGGGTTTCTTCCCGGAGCCGTGGCCTGGGCACTAGGAAGGACGGGCCTCCCCGACTCCCGGGAGGAGGGGCTAGCCCAGTTGCGCCCTGGCCCCCAAACCCTCTGGTGCCATCTGCCTGTCTCGGCACTTCTGACTCCACAGAGCATTTCCTACATCTGGGCTGCCTGCCGTGGCAAAGTGCAGGCGTGGGGTGAGGCCATGGTTTTGTCTTTCCAGGAAAAAATGAGCCCCTGGCCGAAGCAGCAGGCCCAGGCAGAGCCTTGAGCTTGAAGCCCAGTAGGTCTGTGGCCCTCAGGGCCAGAGCCATGCTTTCAAGGCAGGGAAGCGGCCTGCAAGCTGAGTGGGAGTGGGGGAGGGGAGGGAGACAGCTGAAGCCGAGTCCAGAAGGGCGGCGATGGAAGAGCTGCAGCTGGGTCAGAGCCTGGAGTGAGGGCGGGGCCTTCACTGAGGACCCCACCCCCCGAGGCCAGCCCTAGGCCCCGGCGGTCACGCATGCGCCCTTGGCCTGTGCGGTGTGTGGGGGGTTGAACCCAAGCCCGCAGGGCTCCCGGAGCGGCCAGAGAAAGAAGGGCCCATGGAGAGGTAGGCGAGGTGGGCAGGGGGCGCCACCTTACTCTCCTCAGCTCCCTGAGGGAGAGAGAGAGAGACAGAGACAGAGAGAGAGATCCCTGACATCTGAGTCTCTGCCTCCACCGCTGGCTGGTGCCAACTCACGCGCCATCCCACTTCCAGCCATCACCCCCACGCCTGCCCCAGGGCCAGCCCCACCACAGACAGGCCGGTTGCTTCCTGCTCACCTCTGTGCCGTCCCTTCCAGACCTGACCCCAGTGCAGGGGATAAGCTTCAGACAAGTCTTTCCATGTCCCTCTGCATGACAATAGACTTCCTCCCCTCTCCCATTCCACAGGCCCACCCGGGACATCCACCTTTGTCATTAGCTCAGGAGAGGATGCAAGATGAGAATCTCTGCTATTGTGTGGGGAGACTCAGTTTCCCGGGTTTCCCCCATGGACACATGTTCTTCAGCTGGGTCTGATTTTCTCCAGACAAGCTGTCTTGGGAAGGATTTGGCCAGCCCTAAGAACCTGAAGGGAAAGGGCGGAGGGGGGTTCTCTCTCTGCCCCCGACAGCCCCGAGCTGGGTCGGTCCCTCAGACCTGGCCAGGGGCATCCCATCCCCCGGCGCCCTTTCCCAGGGCATCCAAGGGCAGGCTCGGCGCCAGCCCCACCCCGCTCACCACTGCCCGACCATCGTCCTCCCTCGGGGGGCCTGGGCAGGACAGGGACCCGGCTGTGGGAGGCCTCCAGATCTCAGGCCTGGCACACCGTTTACCAGGCTGCTTCCTCCTCTGACGGGGGCCCAGCACACGCCCCAGGAGACTTGGCAGCCGCCCCCAGGGCTCTATCCTCTGGAACTCGTCCCCTTGGAAGGGGCCTGGCCCAGGTGCCAGGTTCAGCTGGTCAGCCAGCCTCCTTTGGAGAAAGCAGGCAAGCCGAGCCAGGCTTGCAGTGGCCCTGGCGTGACACCTGCCACATCAGGCAGAGGGCCTCCCGCGTGCCCTCCATGGCGGGTTTCTCCCCGGAGCCGTGGCCTGGACACTAGGAAGGCCGGGCCTCCCCGACTCCCGGGAGGAGGGGCTAGCCCAGTTGCGCCCTGGCCCCCAAACCCTCTGGTGCCATCTGCCTGTCTCGGCACTTCTGACTCCACAGAGCCTTTCCTACATCTGGGCTGCCTGCCGTGGCAAAGTGCAGGCGTGGGGTGAGGCCATGGTTTTGTCTTTCCAGGAAAAAATGAGCCCCTGGCCGAAGCAGCAGGCCCAGGCAGAGCCTTGAGCTTGAAGCCCAGTAGGTCTGTGGCCCTCAGGGCCAGAGCCATGCTTTCAAGGCAGGGAAGCGGCCTGCAAGCTGAGTGGGAGTGGGGGAGGGGAGGGAGACAGCTGAAGCCCAGTCCAGAAGGGCAGCGATGGAAGAGCTGCAGCTGGGTCAGAGCCTGGAGGGAGGGCGGGGCCTTCACTGAGGACCCCCCCCCGATGCCAGCCCTAGGCCCCGGAGGTCACGCATGCGCCCTTGGCCTGTGCGGTGTGTGGGGGGTTGAACCCAAGCCCGCAGGGCTCCCGGAGCGGCCAGAGAAAGAAGGGCCCATGGAGAGGTAGGCGAGGTGGGCAGGGGGCGCCACCTTACTCTCCTCAGCTCCCTGAGGGAGAGAGAGAGAGACAGAGACAGAGAGAGAGATCCCTGACCTCTGAGTCTCTGCCTCCACCGCTGGCTGGTGCCAACTCACGCGCCATCCCACTTCCAGCCATCACCCCCACGCCTGCCTCGGGGCCAGCCCCACCACAGACAGGCCGGTTGGTTCCTGCTCACCTCTGTGCCGTCCCTTCCCGACCTGACCCCAGTGCAGGGGATAAGCTTCAGACAAGTCTTTCCATGTCCCTCTGCATGACAATAGACTTCCTCCCTTCTCCCATTCCACAGGCCCACCCGGGACATCCACCTTTGTCATTAGCTCAGGAGAGGATGCAAGATGAGAATCTCTGCTATTGTGTGGGGATACTCAGTTTCCCGGGTTTCCCCCATGGACACATGTTCTTCAGCTGGGTCTGATTTTCTCCAGACAAGCTGTCTTGGGAAGGATTTGGCCAGCCCTAAGAACCTGAAGGGAAAAGGCGGAGGGGGGTTCTCTCTCTGCCCCCGACAGCCCCGAGCTGGATCGGTCCCTCAGACCCGGCCAGGGGCAGCCCATCCCCCGGCGCCCTTCCCCGGGGCATCCAAGGGCAGGCTCGGCGCCAGCCCCACCCCGCTCGCCACTACCCGACCATCGTCCTCCCTCGGGGGGCCTGGGCAGGACAGGGACCCGGGTGTGGGAGGCCTCCAGATCTCAGGCCTGGCACACCGTTTACCAGGCTGCTTCCTCCTCTGACGGGGGCCCAGCACACGCCCCAGGAGACTTGGCAGCCGCCCCCAGGGCTCTATCCTCTGGAACTCGTCCCCTAGGAAGGGGCCTGGCCCAGGTGCCAGGTTCGGCTGGTCGGCCAGCCTCCTTTGGAGAAAGCAGGCAAGCCGAGCCAGGCTTGCAGTGGCCCTGGCGTGACACCTGCCACCTCAGGCAGAGGGCCTCCCGCGTGCCCTCCATGGCGGGTTTCTCCCCGGAGCCGTGGCCTGGGCACTAGGAAGGCCGGGCCTCCCCGACTCCCGGGAGGAGGGGCTAGCCCAGTTGCGCCCTGGCCCCCAAACCCTCTGGTGCCATCTGCCTGTCTCGGCACTTCTGACTCCACAGAGCCTTTCCTACATCTGGGCTGCCTGCCGTGGCAAAGTGCAGGCGTTGGGTGAGGCCATGGTTTTGTCTTTCCAGGAAAAAATGAGCCCCTGGCCGAAGCAGCAGGCCCAGGCAGAGCCTTGAGCTTGAAGCCCAGTAGGTCTGTGGCCCTCAGGGCCAGAGCCATGCTTTCAAGGCAGGGAAGCGGCCTGCAACTGAGTGGGAGTGGGGGAGGGGAGGGAGACAGCTGAAGCCGAGTCCAGAAGGGCGGCGATGGAAGAGCTGCAGCTGGGTCAGAGCCTGGAGGGAGGGCGGGGCCTTCACTGAGGACACCCCCGCCCCCCCGAGGCCAGCCCTAGGCCCCGGCGGTCACGCATGCGCCCTTGGCCTGTGCGGTGTGTGGGGGGTTGAACCCAAGCCCGCAGGGCTCCCGGAGCGGCCAGAGAAAGAAGGGCCCATGGAGAGGTAGGCGAGGTGGGCAGGGGGCGCCACCTTACTCTCCTCAGCTCCCTGAGGGAGAGAGAGAGAGACAGAGACAGAGAGAGAGATCCCTGACCTCTGAGTCTCTGCCTCCACCGCTGGCTGGTGCCAACTCACGCGCCATCCCACTTCCAGCCATCACCCCCACGCCTGCCCCAGGGCCAGCCCCACCACAGACAGGCCGGTTGGTTCCTGCTCACCTCTGTGCCGTCCCTTCCAGACCTGACCCCAGTGCAGGGGATAAGCTTCAGACAAGTCTTTCCATGTCCCTCTGCATGACAATAGACTTCCTCCCCTCTCCCATTCCACAGGCCCACCCGGGACATCCACCTTTGTCATTAGCTCAGGAGAGGATGCAAGATGAGAATCTCTGCTATTGTGTGGGGAGACTCAGTTTCCCGGGTTTCCCCCATGGACACATGTTCTTCAGCTGGGTCTGATTTTCTCCAGACAAGCTGTCTTGGGAAGGATTTGGCCAGCCCTAAGAACCTGAAGGGAAAGGGCGGAGGGGGGTTCTCTCTCTGCCCCCGACAGCCCCGAGCTGGGTCGGTCCCTCAGACCTGGCCAGGGGCAGCCCATCCCCCGGCGCCCTTCCCCGGGGCATCCAAGGGCAGGCTCGGCGCCAGCCCCACCCCGCTCGCCACTGCCCGACCATCGTCCTCCCTCGGGGGGCCTGGGCAGGACAGGGACCCGGCTGTGGGAGGCCTCCAGATCTCAGGCCTGGCACACCGTTTACCAGGCTGCTTCCTCCTCTGACGGGGGCCCAGCACACGCCCCAGGAGACTTGGCAGCCGCCCCCAGGGCTCTAGCCTCTGGAACTCGTCCCCCTGGAAGGGGCCTGGCCCAGGTGCCAGGTTCGGCTGGTCGGCCAGCCTCCTTTGGAGAAAGCAGGCAAGCCGAGCCAGGCTTGCAGTGGCCCTGGCGTGACACCTGCCACCTCAGGCAGAGGGCCTCCCGCGTGCCCTCCATGGCGGGTTTCTCCCCGGAGCCGTGGCCTGGGCACTAGGAAGGCCGGGCCTCCCCGACTCCCGGGAGGAGGGGCTAGCCCAGTTGCGCCCTGGCCCCCAAACCCTCTGGTGCCATCTGCCTGTCTCGGCACTTCTGACTCCACAGAGCCTTTCCTACATCTGGGCTGCCTGCCGTGGCAAAGTGCAGGCGTGGGGTGAGGCCATGGTTTTGTCTTTCCAGGAAAAAATGAGCCCCTGGCCGAAGCAGCAGGCCCAGGCAGAGCCTTGAGCTTGAAGCCCAGTAGGTCTGTGGCCCTCAGGGCCAGAGCCATGCTTTCAAGGCAGGGAAGCGGCCTGCAAGCTGAGTGGGAGTGGGGGAGGGGAGGGAGACAGCTGAAGCCGAGTCCAGAAGGGCGGCGATGGAAGAGCTGCAGCTGGGTCAGAGCCTGGAGGGAGGGCGGGGCCTTCACTGAGGACACCCCCGCCCCCCCGAGGCCAGCCCTAGGCCCCGGCGGTCACGCATGCGCCCTTGGCCTGTGCGGTGTGTGGGGGGTTGAACCCAAGCCCGCAGGGCTCCCGGAGCGGCCAGAGAAAGAAGGGCCCATGGAGAGGTAGGCGAGGTGGGCAGGGGGCGCCACCTTACTCTCCTCAGCTCCCTGAGGGAGAGAGAGAGAGACAGAGACAGAGAGAGAGATCCCTGACCTCTGAGTCTCTGCCTCCACCGCTGGCTGGTGCCAACTCACGCGCCATCCCACTTCCAGCCATCACCCCCACGCCTGCCCCGGGGCCAGCCCCACCACAGACAGGCCGGTTGGTTCCTGCTCACCTCTGTGCCGTCCCTTCCCGACCTGACCCCAGTGCAGGGGATAAGCTTCAGACAAGTCTTTCCATGTCCCTCTGCATGACAATAGACTTCCTCCCCTCTCCCATTCCACTGGCCCACCCGGGACATCCACCTTTGTCATTAGCTCAGGAGAGGATGCAAGATGAGAATCTCTGCTATTGTGTGGGGAGACTCAGTTTCCCGGGTTTCCCCCATGGACACATGTTCTTCAGCTGGGTCTGATTTTCTCCAGACAAGCTGTCTTGGGAAGGATTTGGCCAGCCCTAAGAACCTGAAGGGAAAGGGCGGAGGGGGGTACTCTCTCTGCCCCCGACAGCCCCGAGCTGGGTCGGTCCCTCAGACCTGGCCAGGGGCAGCCCATCCCCCGGCGCCCTTCCCCGGGGCATCCAAGGGCAGGCTCGGCGCCAGCCCCACCCCGCTCGCCACTGCCCGAACATCGTCCTCCCTCGGGGGGCCTGGGCAGGACAGGGACCCGGCTGTGGGAGGCCTCCAGATCTCAGGCCTGGCACACCGTTTACCAGGCTGCTTCCTCCTCTGACGGGGGCCCAGCACACGCCCCAGGAGACTTGGCAGCCGCCCCCAGGGCTCTATCCTCTGGAACTCGTCCCCCTGGAAGGGGCCTGGCCCAGGTGCCAGGTTCGGCTGGTCGGCCAGCCTCCTTTGGAGAAAGCAGGCAAGCCGAGCCAGGCTTGCAGTGGCCCTGGCGTGACACCTGCCACCTCAGGCAGAGGGCCTCC
The DNA here is from genome assembly GCF_020826845.1 of Diceros bicornis minor. Taxonomy (NCBI): domain Eukaryota; kingdom Metazoa; phylum Chordata; class Mammalia; order Perissodactyla; family Rhinocerotidae; genus Diceros; species Diceros bicornis. The sequence goes on from NW_026691434.1 coordinate 56,213, forward strand.
CGCGTGCCCTCCATGGCGGGTTTCTCCCCGGAGCCGTGGCCTGGGCACTAGGAAGGCCGGGCCTCCCCGACTCCCGGGAGGAGGGGCTAGCCCAGTTGCGCCCTGGCCCCCAAACCCTCTGGTGCCATCTGCCTGTCTCGGCACTTCTGACTCCACAGAGCCTTTCCTACATCTGGGCTGCCTGCCGTGGCAAAGTGCAGGCGTGGGGTGAGGCCATGGTTTTGTCTTTCCAGGAAAAAATGAGCCCCTGGCCGAAGCAGCAGGCCCAGGCAGAGCCTTGAGCTTGAAGCCCAGTAGGTCTGTGGCCCTCAGGGCCAGAGCCATGCTTTCAAGGCAGGGAAGCGGCCTGCAAGCTGAGTGGGAGTGGGGGAGGGGAGGGAGACAGCTGAAGCCGAGTCCAGAAGGGCGGCGATGGAAGAGCTGCAGCTGGGTCAGAGCCTGGAGGGAGGGCGGGGCCTTCACTGAGGACAGCCCCGCCCCCCCGAGGCCAGCCCTAGGCCCCGGCGGTCACGCATGCGCCCTTGGCCTGTGCGGTGTGTGGGGGGTTGAACCCAAGCCCGCAGGGCTCCCGGAGCGGCCAGAGAAAGAAGGGCCCATGGAGAGGTAGGCGAGGTGGGCAGGGGGCGCCACCTTACTCTCCTCAGCTCCCTGAGGGAGAGAGAGAGAGACAGAGACAGAGAGAGAGATCCCTGACCTCTGAGTCTCTGCCTCCACCGCTGGCTGGTGCCAACTCACGCGCCATCCCACTTCCAGCCATCACCCCCACGCCTGCCCCGGGGCCAGCCCCACCACAGACAGGCCGGTTGGTTCCTGCTCACCTCTGTGCCGTCCCTTCCCGACCTGACCCCAGTGCAGGGGATAAGCTTCAGACAAGTCTTTCCATGTCCCTCTGCATGACAATAGACTTCCTCCCCTCTCCCATTCCACTGGCCCACCCGGGACATCCACCTTTGTCATTAGCTCAGGAGAGGATGCAAGATGAGAATCTCTGCTATTGTGTGGGGAGACTCAGTTTCCCGGGTTTCCCCCATGGACACATGTTCTTCAGCTGGGTCTGATTTTCTCCAGACAAGCTGTCTTGGGAAGGATTTGGCCAGCCCTAAGAACCTGAAGGGAAAGGGCGGAGGGGGGTTCTCTCTCTGCCCCCGACAGCCCCGAGCTGGGTCGGTCCCTCAGACCTGGCCAGGGGCAGCCCATCCCCCGGCGCCCTTCCCCGGGGCATCCAAGGGCAGGCTCGGCGCCAGCCCCACCCCGCTCGCCACTGCCCGACCATCGTCCTCCCTCGGGGGGCCTGGGCAGGACAGGGACCCGGCTGTGGGAGGCCTCCAGATCTCAGGCCTGGCACACCGTTTACCAGGCTGCTTCCTCCTCTGACGGGGGCCCAGCACACGCCCCAGGAGACTTGGCAGCCGCCCCCAGGGCTCTATCCTCTGGAACTCGTCCCCCTGGAAGGGGCCTGGCCCAGGTGCCAGGTTCGGCTGGTCGGCCAGCCTCCTTTGGAGAAAGCAGGCAAGCCGAGCCAGGCTTGCAGTGGCCCTGGCGTGACACCTGCCACCTCAGGCAGAGGGCCTCCCGCGTGCCCTCCATGGCGGGTTTCTCCCCGGAGCCGTGGCCTGGGCACTAGGAAGGCCGGGCCTCCCCGACTCCCGGGAGGAGGGGCTAGCCCAGTTGCGCCCTGGCCCCCAAACCCTCTGGTGCCATCTGCCTGTCTCGGCACTTCTGACTCCACAGAGCCTTTCCTACATCTGGGCTGCCTGCCGTGGCAAAGTGCAGGCGTGGGGTGAGGCCATGGTTTTGTCTTTCCAGGAAAAAATGAGCCCCTGGCCGAAGCAGCAGGCCCAGGCAGAGCCTTGAGCTTGAAGCCCAGTAGGTCTGTGGCCCTCAGGGCCAGAGCCATGCTTTCAAGGCAGGGAAGCGGCCTGCAAGCTGAGTGGGAGTGGGGGAGGGGAGGGAGACAGCTGAAGCCGAGTCCAGAAGGGCGGCGATGGAAGAGCTGCAGCTGGGTCAGAGCCTGGAGGGAGGGCGGGGCCTTCACTGAGGACACCCCCGCCCCCCCGAGGCCAGCCCTAGGCCCCGGCGGTCACGCATGCGCCCTTGGCCTGTGCGGTGTGTGGGGGGTTGAACCCAAGCCCGCAGGGCTCCCGGAGCGGCCAGAGAAAGAAGGGCCCATGGAGAGGTAGGCGAGGTGGGCAGGGGGCGCCACCTTACTCTCCTCAGCTCCCTGAGGGAGAGAGAGAGAGACAGAGACAGAGAGAGAGATCCCTGACCTCTGAGTCTCTGCCTCCACCGCTGGCTGGTGCCAACTCACGCGCCATCCCACTTCCAGCCATCACCCCCACGCCTGCCCCGGGGCCAGCCCCACCACAGACAGGCCGGTTGGTTCCTGCTCACCTCTGTGCCGTCCCTTCCCGACCTGACCCCAGTGCAGGGGATAAGCTTCAGACAAGTCTTTCCATGTCCCTCTGCATGACAATAGACTTCCTCCCCTCTCGCATTCCACAGGCCCACCCGGGACATCTACCTTTGTCATTAGCTCAGGAGAGGATGCAAGATGAGAATCTCTGCTATTGTGTGGGGAGACTCAGTTTCCCGGGTTTCCCCCATGGACACATGTTCTTCAGCTGGGTCTGATTTTCTCCAGACAAGCTGTCTTGGGAAGGATTTGGCCAGCCCTAAGAACCTGAAGGGAAAGGGCGGAGGGGGGTTCTCTCTCTGCCCCCGACAGCCCCGAGCTGGGTCGGTCCCTCAGACCTGGCCAGGGGCATCCCATCCCCCGGCGCCCTTCCCCGGGGCATCCAAGGGCAGGCTCGGCGCCAGCCCCACCCCGCTCGCCACTGCCCGACCATCGTCCTCCCTCGGGGGGCCTGGGCAGGACAGGGACCCGGCTGTGGGAGGCCTCCAGATCTCAGGCCTGGCACACCGTTTACCAGGCTGCTTCCTCCTCTGACGGGGGCCCAGCACACGCCCCAGGAGACTTGGCAGCCGCCCCCAGGGCTCTATCCTCTGGAACTCGTCCCCCTGGAAGGGGCCTGGCCCAGGTGCCAGGTTCGGCTGGTCGGCCAGCCTCCTTTGGAGAAAGCAGGCAAGCCGAGCCAGGCTTGCAGTGGCCCTGGCGTGACACCTGCCACCTCAGGCAGAGGGCCTCCCGCGTGCCCTCCATGGCGGGTTTCTCCCCGGAGCCGTGGCCTGGGCACTAGGAAGGCCGGGCCTCCCCGACTCCCGGGAGGAGGGGCTAGCCCAGTTGCGCCCTGGCCCCCAAACCCTCTGGTGCCATCTGCCTGTCTCGGCACTTCTGACTCCACAGAGCCTTTCCTACATCTGGGCTGCCTGCCGTGGCAAAGTGCAGGCGTGGGGTGAGGCCATGGTTTTGTCTTTCCAGGAAAAAATGAGCCCCTGGCCGAAGCAGCAGGCCCAGGCAGAGCCTTGAGCTTGAAGCCCAGTAGGTCTGTGGCCCTCAGGGCCAGAGCCATGCTTTCAAGGCAGGGAAGCGGCCTGCAAGCTGAGTGGGAGTGGGGGAGGGGAGGGAGACAGCTGAAGCCGAGTCCAGAAGGGCGGCGATGGAAGAGCTGCAGCTGCGTCAGAGCCTGGAGGGAGGGCGGGGCCTTCACTGAGGACACCCCCGCCGCCCCGAGGCCAGCCCTAGGCCCCGGCGGTCACGCATGCGCCCTTGGCCTGTGCGGTGTGTGGGGGGTTGAACCCAAGCCCGCAGGGCTCCCGGAGCGGCCAGAGAAAGAAGGGCCCATGGAGAGGTAGGCGAGGTGGGCAGGGGGCGCCACCTTACTCTCCTCAGCTCCCTGAGGGAGAGAGAGAGAGACAGAGACAGAGAGAGAGATCCCTGACCTCTGAGTCTCTGCCTCCACCGCTGGCTGGTGCCAACTCACGCGCCATCCCACTTCCAGCCATCACCCCCACGCCTGCCCCGGGGCCAGCCCCACCACAGACAGGCCGGTTGGTTCCTGCTCACCTCTGTGCCGTCCCTTCCCGACCTGACCCCAGTGCAGGGGATAAGCTTCAGACAAGTCTTTCCATGTCCCTCTGCATGACAATAGACTTCCTCCCCTCTCCCATTCCACAGGCCCATCCGGGACATCCACCTTTGTCATTAGCTCAGGAGAGGATGCAAGATGAGAATCTCTGCTATTGTGTGGGGAGACTCAGTTTCCCGGGTTTCCCCCATGGACACATGTTCTTCAGCTGGGTCTGATTTTCTCCAGACAAGCTGTCTTGGGAAGGATTTGGCCAGCCCTAAGAACCTGAAGGGAAAGGGCGGAGGGGGGTTCTCTCTCTGCCCCCGACAGCCCCGAGCTGGGTCGGTCCCTCAGACCTGGCCAGGGGCATCCCATCCCCCGGCGCCCTTCCCCGGGGCATCCAAGGGCAGGCTCGGCGCCAGCCCCACCCCGCTCGCCACTGCCCGACCATCGTCCTCCCTCGGGGGGCCTGGGCAGGACAGGGACCCGGCTGTGGGAGGCCTCCAGATCTCAGGCCTGGCACACCGTTTACCAGGCTGCTTCCTCCTCTGACGGGGGCCCAGCACACGCCCCAGGAGACTTGGCAGCCGCCCCCAGGGCTCTAGCCTCTGGAACTCGTCCCCCTGGAAGGGGCCTGGCCCAGGTGCCAGGTTCGGCTGGTCGGCCAGCCTCCTTTGGAGAAAGCAGGCAAGCCGAGCCAGGCTTGCAGTGGCCCTGGCGTGACACCTGCCACCTCAGGCAGAGGGCCTCCCGCGTGCCCTCCATGGCGGGTTTCTCCCCGGAGCCGTGGCCTGGGCACTAGGAAGGCCGGGCCTCCCCGACTCCCGGGAGGAGGGGCTAGCCCAGTTGCGCCCTGGCCCCCAAACCCTCTGGTGCCATCTGCCTGTCTCGGCACTTCTGACTCCACAGAGCCTTTCCTACATCTGGGCTGCCTGCCGTGGCAAAGTGCAGGCGTGGGGTGAGGCCATGGTTTTGTCTTTCCAGGAAAAAATGGGCCCCTGGCCGAAGCAGCAGGCCCAGGCAGAGCCTTGAGCTTGAAGCCCAGTAGGTCTGTGGCCCTCAGGGCCAGAGCCATGCTTTCAAGGCAGGGAAGCGGCCTGCAAGCTGAGTGGGAGTGGGGGAGGGGAGGGAGACAGCTGAAGCCGAGTCCAGAAGGGCGGCGATGGAAGAGCTGCAGCTGGGTCAGAGCCTGGAGGGAGGGCGGGGCCTTCACTGAGGACACCCCCGCCCCCCCGAGGCCAGCCCTAGGCCCCGGCGGTCACGCATGCGCCCTTGGCCTGTGCGGTGTGTGGGGGGTTGAACCCAAGCCCGCAGGGCTCCCGGAGCGGCCAGAGAAAGAAGGGCCCATGGAGAGGTAGGCGAGGTGGGCAGGGGGCGCCACCTTACTCTCCTCAGCTCCCTGAGGGAGAGAGAGAGAGACAGAGACAGAGAGAGAGATCCCTGACCTCTGAGTCTCTGCCTCCACCGCTGGCTGGTGCCAACTCACGCGCCATCCCACTTCCAGCCATCACCCCCACGCCTGCCCCGGGGCCAGCCCCACCACAGACAGGCCGGTTGGTTCCTGCTCACCTCTGTGCCGTCCCTTCCCGACCTGACCCCAGTGCAGGGGATAAGCTTCAGACAAGTCTTTCCATGTCCCTCTGCATGACAATAGACTTCCTCCCCTCTCCCATTCCACTGGCCCACCCGGGACATCCACCTTTGTCATTAGCTCAGGAGAGGATGCAAGATGAGAATCTCTGCTATTGTGTGGGGAGACTCAGTTTCCCGGGTTTCCCCCATGGACACATGTTCTTCAGCTGGGTCTGATTTTCTCCAGACAAGCTGTCTTGGGAAGGATTTGGCCAGCCCTAAGAACCTGAAGGGAAAGGGCGGAGGGGGGTTCTCTCTCTGCCCCCGACAGCCCCGAGCTGGGTCGGTCCCTCAGACCTGGCCAGGGGCAGCCCATCCCCCGGCGCCCTTCCCCGGGGCATCCAAGGGCAGGCTCGGCGCCAGCCCCACCCCGCTCGCCACTGCCCGACCATCGTCCTCCCTCGGGGGGCCTGGGCAGGACAGGGACCCGGCTGTGGGAGGCCTCCAGATCTCAGGCCTGGCACACCGTTTACCAGGCTGCTTCCTCCTCTGACGGGGGCCCAGCACACGCCCCAGGAGACTTGGCAGCCGCCCCCAGGGCTCTATCCTCTGGAACTCGTCCCCCTGGAAGGGGCCTGGCCCAGGTGCCAGGTTCGGCTGGTCGGCCAGCCTCCTTTGGAGAAAGCAGGCAAGCCGAGCCAGGCTTGCAGTGGCCCTGGCGTGACACCTGCCACCTCAGGCAGAGGGCCTCCCGCGTGCCCTCCATGGCGGGTTTCTCCCCGGAGCCGTGGCCTGGGCACTAGGAAGGCCGGGCCTCCCCGACTCCCGGGAGGAGGGGCTAGCCCAGTTGCGCCCTGGCCCCCAAACCCTCTGGTGCCATCTGCCTGTCTCGGCACTTCTGACTCCACAGAGCCTTTCCTACATCTGGGCTGCCTGCCGTGGCAAAGTGCAGGCGTGGGGTGAGGCCATGGTTTTGTCTTTCCAGGAAAAAATGAGCCCCTGGCCGAAGCAGCAGGCCCAGGCAGAGCCTTGAGCTTGAAGCCCAGTAGGTCTGTGGCCCTCAGGGCCAGAGCCATGCTTTCAAGGCAGGGAAGCGGCCTGCAAGCTGAGTGGGAGTGGGGGAGGGGAGGGAGACAGCTGAAGCCGAGTCCAGAAGGGCGGCGATGGAAGAGCTGCAGCTGGGTCAGAGCCTGGAGGGAGGGCGGGGCCTTCACTGAGGACACCCCCGCCCCCCCGAGGCCAGCCCTAGGCCCCGGCGGTCACGCATGCGCCCTTGGCCTGTGCGGTGTGTGGGGGGTTGAACCCAAGCCCGCAGGGCTCCCGGAGCGGCCAGAGAAAGAAGGGCCCATGGAGAGGTAGGCGAGGTGGGCAGGGGGCGCCAGCTTACTCTCCTCAGCTCCCTGAGGGAGAGAGAGAGAGACAGAGACAGAGAGAGAGATCCCTGACCTCTGAGTCTCTGCCTCCACCGCTGGCTGGTGCCAACTCACGCGCCATCCCACTTCCAGCCATCACCCCCACGCCTGCCCCGGGGCCAGCCCCACCACAGACAGGCCGGTTGGTTCCTGCTCACCTCTGTGCCGTCCCTTCCCGACCTGACCCCAGTGCAGGGGATAAGCTTCAGACAAGTCTTTCCATGTCCCTCTGCATGACAATAGACTTCCTCCCCTCTCCCATTCCACAGGCCCACCCGGGACATCCACCTTTGTCATTAGCTCAGGAGAGGATGCAAGATGAGAATCTCTGCTATTGTGTGGGGAGACTCAGTTTCCCGGGTTTCCCCCATGGACACATGTTCTTCAGCTGGGTCTGATTTTCTCCAGACAAGCTGTCTTGGGAAGGATTTGGCCAGCCCTAAGAACCTGAAGGGAAAGGGCGGAGGGGGGTTCTCTCTCTGCCCCCGACAGCCCCGAGCTGGGTCGGTCCCTCAGACCTGGCCAGGGGCATCCCATCCCCCGGCGCCCTTCCCCGGGGCATCCAAGGGCAGGCTCGGCGCCAGCCCCACCCCGCTCGCCACTGCCCGACCATCGTCCTCCCTCGGGGGGCCTGGGCAGGACAGGGACCCGGCTGTGGGAGGCCTCCAGATCTCAGGCCTGGCACACCGTTTACCAGGCTGCTTCCTCCTCTGACGGGGGCCCAGCACACGCCCCAGGAGACTTGGCAGCCGCCCCCAGGGCTCTATCCTCTGGAACTCGTCCCCCTGGAAGGGGCCTGGCCCAGGTGCCAGGTTCGGCTGGTCGGCCAGCCTCCTTTGGAGAAAGCAGGCAAGCCGAGCCAGGCTTGCAGTGGCCCTGGCGTGACACCTGCCACCTCAGGCAGAGGGCCTCCCGCGTGCCCTCCATGGCGGGTTTCTCCCCGGAGCCGTGGCCTGGGCACTAGGAAGGCCGGGCCTCCCCGACTCCCGGGAGGAGGGGCTAGCCCAGTTGCGCCCTGGCCCCCAAACCCTCTGGTGCCATCTGCCTGTCTCGGCACTTCTGACTCCACAGAGCCTTTCCTACATCTGGGCTGCCTGCCGTGGCAAAGTGCAGGCGTGGGGTGAGGCCATGGTTTTGTCTTTCCAGGAAAAAATGAGCCCCTGGCCGAAGCAGCAGGCCCAGGCAGAGCCTTGAGCTTGAAGCCCAGTAGGTCTGTGGCCCTCAGGGCCAGAGCCATGCTTTCAAGGCAGGGAAGCGGCCTGCAAGCTGAGTGGGAGTGGGGGAGGGGAGGGAGACAGCTGAAGCCGAGTCCAGAAGGGCGGCGATGGAAGAGCTGCAGCTGGGTCAGAGCCTGGAGGGAGGGCGGGGCCTTCACTGAGGACACCCCCGCCCCCCCGAGGCCAGCCCTAGGCCCCGGCGGTCACGCATGCGCCCTTGGCCTGTGCGGTGTGTGGGGGGTTGAACCCAAGCCCGCAGGGCTCCCGGAGCGGCCAGAGAAAGAAGGGCCCATGGAGAGGTAGGCGAGGTGGGCAGGGGGCGCCACCTTACTCTCCTCAGCTCCCTGAGGGAGAGAGAGAGAGACAGAGACAGAGAGAGAGATCCCTGACCTCTGAGTCTCTGCCTCCACCGCTGGCTGGTGCCAACTCACGCGCCATCCCACTTCCAGCCATCACCCCCACGCCTGCCCCGGGGCCAGCCCCACCACAGACAGGCCGGTTGGTTCCTGCTCACCTCTGTGCCGTCCCTTCCCGACCTGACCCCAGTGCAGGGGATAAGCTTCAGACAAGTCTTTCCATGTCCCTCTGCATGACAATAGACTTCCTCCCCTCTCCCATTCCACAGGCCCACCCGGGACATCCACCTTTGTCATTAGCTCAGGAGAGGATGCAAGATGAGAATCTCTGCTATTGTGTGGGGAGACTCAGTTTCCCGGGTTTCCCCCATGGACACATGTTCTTCAGCTGGGTCTGATTTTCTCCAGACAAGCTGTCTTGGGAAGGATTTGGCCAGCCCTAAGAACCTGAAGGGAAAGGGCGGAGGGGGGTTCTCTCTCTGCCCCCGACAGCCCCGAGCTGGGTCGGTCCCTCAGACCTGGCCAGGGGCATCCCATCCCCCGGCGCCCTTCCCCGGGGCATCCAAGGGCAGGCTCGGCACCAGCCCCACCCCGCTCGCCACTGCCCGACCATCGTCCTCCCTCGGGGGGCCTGGGCAGGACAGGGACCCGGCTGTGGGAGGCCTCCAGATCTCAGGCCTGGCACACCGTTTACCAGGCTGCTTCCTCCTCTGACGGGGGCCCAGCACACGCCCCAGGAGACTTGGCAGCCGCCCCCAGGGCTCTATCCTCTGGAACTCGTCCCCCTGGAAGGGGCCTGGCCCAGGTGCCAGGTTCGGCTGGTCGGCCAGCCTCCTTTGGAGAAAGCAGGCAAGCCGAGCCAGGCTTGCAGTGGCCCTGGCGTGACACCTGCCACCTCAGGCAGAGGGCCTCCCGCGTGCCCTCCATGGCGGGTTTCTCCCCGGAGCCGTGGCCTGGGCACTAGGAAGGCCGGGCCTCCCCGACTCCCGGGAGGAGGGGCTAGCCCAGTTGCGCCCTGGCCCCCAAACCCTCTGGTGCCATCTGCCTGTCTCGGCACTTCTGACTCCACAGAGCCTTTCCTACATCTGGGCTGCCTGCCGTGGCAAAGTGCAGGCGTGGGGTGAGGCCATGGTTTTGTCTTTCCAGGAAAAAATGAGCCCCTGGCCGAAGCAGCAGGCCCAGGCAGAGCCTTGAGCTTGAAGCCCAGTAGGTCTGTGGCCCTCAGGGCCAGAGCCATGCTTTCAAGGCAGGGAAGCGGCCTGCAAGCTGAGTGGGAGTGGGGGAGGGGAGGGAGACAGCTGAAGCCGAGTCCAGAAGGGCGGCGATGGAAGAGCTGCAGCTGGGTCAGAGCCTGGAGGGAGGGCGGGGCCTTCACTGAGGACACCCCCGCCCCCCCGAGGCCAGCCCTAGGCCCCGGCGGTCACGCATGCGCCCTTGGCCTGTGCGGTGTGTGGGGGGTTGAACCCAAGCCCGCAGGGCTCCCGGAGCGGCCAGAGAAAGAAGGGCCCATGGAGAGGTAGGCGAGGTGGGCAGGGGGCGCCACCTTACTCTCCTCAGCTCCCTGAGGGAGAGAGAGAGAGACAGAGACAGAGAGAGAGATCCCTGACCTCTGAGTCTCTGCCTCCACCGCTGGCTGGTGCCAACTCACGCGCCATCCCACTTCCAGCCATCACCCCCACGCCTGCCCCGGGGCCAGCCCCACCACACACAGGCCGGTTGGTTCCTGCTCACCTCTGTGCCGTCCCTTCCCGACCTGACCCCAGTGCAGGGGATAAGCTTCAGACAAGTCTTTCCATGTCCCTCTGCATGACAATAGACTTCCTCCCCTCTCCCATTCCACTGGCCCACCCGGGACATCCACATTTGTCATTAGCTCAGGAGAGGATGCAAGATGAGAATCTCTGCTATTGTGTGGGGAGACTCAGTTTCCCGGGTTTCCCCCATGGACACATGTTCTTCAGCTGGGTCTGATTTTCTCCAGACAAGCTGTCTTGGGAAGGATTTGGCCAGCCCTAAGAACCTGAAGGGAAAGGGCGGAGGGGGGTTCTCTCTCTGCCCCCGACAGCCCCGAGCTGGGTCGGTCCCTCAGACCTGGCCAGGGGCAGCCCATCCCCCGGCGCCCTTCCCCGGGGCATCCAAGGGCAGGCTCGGCGCCAGCCCCACCCCGCTCGCCACTGCCCGACCATCGTCCTCCCTCGGGGGGCCTGGGCAGGACAGGGACCCGGCTGTGGGAGGCCTCCAGATCTCAGGCCTGGCACACCGTTTACCAGGCTGCTTCCTCCTCTGACGGGGGCCCAGCACACGCCCCAGGAGACTTGGCAGCCGCCCCCAGGGCTCTATCCTCTGGAACTCGTCCCCCTGGAAGGGGCCTGGCCCAGGTGCCAGGTTCGGCTGGTCGGCCAGCCTCCTTTGGAGAAAGCAGGCAAGCCGAGCCAGGCTTGCAGTGGCCCTGGCGTGACACCTGCCACCTCAGGCAGAGGGCCTCCCGCGTGCCCTCCATGGCGGGTTTCTCCCCGGAGCCGTGGCCTGGGCACTAGGAAGGCCGGGCCTCCCCGACTCCCGGGAGGAGGGGCTAGCCCAGTTGCGCCCTGGCCCCCAAACCCTCTGGTGCCATCTGCCTGTCTCGGCACTTCTGACTCCACAGAGCCTTTCCTACATCTGGGCTGCCTGCCGTGGCAAAGTGCAGGCGTGGGGTGAGGCCATGGTTTTGTCTTTCCAGGAAAAAATGAGCCCCTGGCCGAAGCAGCAGGCCCAGGCAGAGCCTTGAGCTTGAAGCCCAGTAGGTCTGTGGCCCTCAGGGCCAGAGCCATGCTTTCAAGGCAGGGAAGCGGCCTGCAAGCTGAGTGGGAGTGGGGGAGGGGAGGGAGACAGCTGAAGCCGAGTCCAGAAGGGCGGCGATGGAAGAGCTGCAGCTGGGTCAGAGCCTGGAGGGAGGGCGGGGCCTTCACTGAGGACACCCCCGCCCCCCCCCGAGGCCAGCCCTAGGCCCCGGCGGTCACGCATGCGCCCTTGGCCTGTGCGGTGTGTGGGGGGTTGAACCCAAGCCCGCAGGGCTCCCGGAGCGGCCAGAGAAAGAAGGGCCCATGGAGAGGTAGGCGAGGTGGGCAGGGGGCGCCACCTTACTCTCCTCAGCTCCCTGAGGGAGAGAGAGAGAGACAGAGACAGAGAGAGAGATCCCTGACCTCTGAGTCTCTGCCTCCACCGCTGGCTGGTGCCAACTCACGCGCCATCCCACTTCCAGCCATCACCCCCACGCCTGCCCCGGGGCCAGCCCCACCACAGACAGGCCGGTTGGTTCCTGCTCACCTCTGTGCCGTCCCTTCCCGACCTGACCCCAGTGCAGGGGATAAGCTTCAGACAAGTCTTTCCATGTCCCTCTGCATGACAATAGACTTCCTCCCCTCTCCCATTCCACAGGCCCACCCGGGACATCCACCTTTGTCATTAGCTCAGGAGAGGATGCAAGATGAGAATCTCTGCTATTGTGTGGGGAGACTCAGTTTCCCGGGTTTCCCCCATGGACACATGTTCTTCAGCTGGGTCTGATTTTCTCCAGACAAGCTGTCTTGGGAAGGATTTGGCCAGCCCTAAGAACCTGAAGGGAAAGGGCGGAGGGGGGTTCTCTCTCTGCCCCCGACAGCCCCGAGCTGGGTCGGTCCCTCAGACCTGGCCAGGGGCATCCCATCACCCGGCGCCCTTCCCCGGGGCATCCAAGGGCAGGCTCGGCGCCAGCCCCACCCCGCTCGCCACTGCCCGACCATCGTCCTCCCTCGGGGGGCCTGGGCAGGACAGGGACCCGGCTGTGGGAGGCCTCCAGATCTCAGGCCTGGCACACCGTTTACCAGGCTGCTTCCTCCTCTGACGGGGGCCCAGCACACGCCCCAGGAGACTTGGCAGCCGCCCCCAGGGCTCTATCCTCTGGAACTCGTCCCCCTGGAAGGGGCCTGGCCCAGGTGCCAGGTTCGGCTGGTCGGCCAGCCTCCTTTGGAGAAAGCAGGCAAGCCGAGCCAGGCTTGCAGTGGCCCTGGCGTGACACCTGCCACCTCAGGCAGAGGGCCTCCCGCGTGCCCTCCATGGCGGGTTTCTCCCCGGAGCCGTGGCCTGGGCACTAGGAAGGCCGGGCCTCCCCGACTCCCGGGAGGAGGGGCTAGCCCAGTTGCGCCCTGGCCCCCAAACCCTCTAGTGCCATCTGCCTGTCTCGGCACTTCTGACTCCACAGAGCCTTTCCTACATCTGGGCTGCCTGCCGTGGCAAAGTGCAGGCGTGGGGTGAGGCCATGGTTTTGTCTTTCCAGGAAAAAATGAGCCCCTGGCCGAAGCAGCAGGCCCAGGCAGAGCCTTGAGCTTGAAGCCCAGTAGGTCTGTGGCCCTCAGGGCCAGAGCCATGCTTTCAAGGCAGGGAAGCGGCCTGCAAGCTGAGTGGGAGTGGGGGAGGGGAGGGAGACAGCTGAAGCCTAGTCCAGAAGGGCGGCGATGGAAGAGCTGCAGCTGGGTCAGAGCCTGGAGGGAGGGCGGGGCCTTCACTGAGGACACCCCCGCCCCCCCGAGGCCAGCCCTAGGCCCCGGCGGTCACGCATGCGCCCTTGGCCTGTGCGGTGTGTGGGGGGTTGAACCCAAGCCCGCAGGGCTCCCGGAGCGGCCAGAGAAAGAAGGGCCCATGGAGAGGTAGGCGAGGTGGGCAGGGGGCGCCACCTTACTCTCCTCAGCTCCCTGAGGGAGAGAGAGAGAGACAGAGACAGAGAGAGAGATCCCTGACCTCTGAGTCTCTGCCTCCACCGCTGGCTGGTGCCAACTCACGCGCCATCCCACTTCCAGCCATCACCCCCACGCCTGCCCCAGGGCCAGCCCCACCACAGACAGGCCGGTTGGTTCCTGCTCACCTCTGTGCCGTCCCTTCCAGACCTGACCCCAGTGCAGGGGATAAGCTTCAGACAAGTCTTTCCATGTCCCTCTGCATGACAATAGACTTCCTCCCCTCTCCCATTCCACAGGCCCACCCGGGACATCCACCTTTGTCATTAGCTCAGGAGAGGATGCAAGATGAGAATCTCTGCTATTGTGTGGGGAGACTCAGTTTCCCGGGTTTCCCCCATGGACACATGTTCTTCAGCTGGGTCTGATTTTCTCCAGACAAGCTGTCTTGGGAAGGATTTGGCCAGCCCTAAGAACCTGAAGGGAAAGGGCGGAGGGGGGTTCTCTCTCTGCCCCCGACAGCCCCGAGCTGGGTCGGTCCCTCAGACCTGGCCAGGGGCAGCCCATCCCCCAGCGCCCTTCCCCGGGGCATCCAAGGGCAGGCTCGGCGCCAGCCCCACCCCGCTCGCCACTGCCCGACCATCGTCCTCCCTCGGGGGGCCTGGGCAGGACAGGGACCCGGCTGTGGGAGGCCTCCAGATCTCAGGCCTGGCACACCGTTTACCAGGCTGCTTCCTCCTCTGACGGGGGCCCAGCACACGCCCCAGGAGACTTGGCAGCCGCCCCCAGGGCTCTATCCTCTGGAACTCGTCCCCCTGGAAGGGGCCTGGCCCAGGTGCCAGGTTCGGCTGGTCGGCCAGCCTCCTTTGGAGAAAGCAGGCAAGCCGAGCCAGGCTTGCAGTGGCCCTGGCGTGACACCTGCCACCTCAGGCAGAGGGCCTCCCGCGTGCCCTCCATGGCGGGTTTCTCCCCGGAGCCGTGGCCTGGGCACTAGGAAGGCCGGGCCTCCCCGACTCCCGGGAGGAGGGGCTAGCCCAGTTGCGCCCTGGCCCCCAAACCCTCTGGTGCCATCTGCCTGTCTCGGCACTTCTGACTCCACAGAGCCTTTCCTACATCTGGGCTGCCTGCCGTGGCAAAGTGCAGGCGTGGGGTGAGGCCATGGTTTTGTCTTTCCAGGAAAAAATGAGCCCCTGGCCGAAGCAGCAGGCCCAGGCAGAGCCTTGAGCTTGAAGCCCAGTAGGTCTGTGGCCCTCAGGGCCAGAGCCATGCTTTCAAGGCAGGGAAGCGGCCTGCAAGCTGAGTGGGAGTGGGGGAGGGGAGGGAGACAGCTGAAGCCGAGTCCAGAAGGGCGGCGATGGAAGAGCTGCAGCTGGGTCAGAGCCTGGAGGGAGGGCGGGGCCTTCACTGAGGACACCCCCGCCCCCCCGAGGCCAGCCCTAGGCCCCGGCGGTCACGCATGCGCCCTTGGCCTGTGCGGTGTGTGGGGGGTTGAACCCAAGCCAGCAGGGCTCCCGGAGCGGCCAGAGAAAGAAGGGCCCATGGAGAGGTAGGCGAGGTGGGCAGGGGGCGCCACCTTACTCTCCTCAGCTCCCTGAGGGAGAGAGAGAGAGACAGAGACAGAGAGAGAGATCCCTGACCTCTGCGTCTCTGCCTCCACCGCTGGCTGGTGCCAACTCACGCGCCATCCCACTTCCAGCCATCACCCCCACGCCTGCCCCGGGGCCAGCCCCACCACAGACAGGCCGGTTGGTTCCTGCTCACCTCTGTGCCGTCCCTTCCCGACCTGACCCCAGTGCAGGGGATAAGCTTCAGACAAGTCTTTCCATGTCCCTCTGCATGACAATAGACTTCCTCCCCTCTCCCATTCCACTGGCCCACCCGGGACATCCACCTTTGTCATTAGCTCAGGAGAGGATGCAAGATGAGAATCTCTGCTATTGTGTGGGGAGACTCAGTTTCCCGGGTTTCCCCCATGGACACATGTTCTTCAGCTGGGTCTGATTTTCTCCAGACAAGCTGTCTTGGGAAGGATTTGGCCAGCCCTAAGAACCTGAAGGGAAAGGGCGGAGGGGGGTTCTCTCTCTGCCCCCGACAGCCCCGAGCTGGGTCGGTCCCTCAGACCTGGCCAGGGGCATCCCATCACCCGGCGCCCTTCCCCGGGGCATCCAAGGGCAGGCTCGGCGCCAGCCCCACCCCGCTCGCCACTGCCCGACCATCGTCCTCCCTCGGGGGGCCTGGGCAGGACAGGGACCCGGCTGTGGGAGGCCTCCAGATCTCAGGCCTGGCACACCGTTTACCAGGCTGCTTCCTCCTCTGACGGGGGCCCAGCACACGCCCCAGGAGACTTGGCAGCCGCCCCCAGGGCTCTATCCTCTGGAACTCGTCCCCCTGGAAGGGTCCTGGCCCAGGTGCCAGGTTCGGCTGGTCGGCCAGCCTCCTTTGGAGAAAGCAGGCAAGCCGAGCCAGGCTTGCAGTGGCCCTGGCGTGACACCTGCCACCTCAGGCAGAGGGCCTCCCGCGTGCCCTCCATGGCGGGTTTCTCCCCGGAGCCGTGGCCTGGGCACTAGGAAGGCCGGGCCTCCCCGACTCCCGGGAGGAGGGGCTAGCCCAGTTGCGCCCTGGCCCCCAAACCCTCTGGTGCCATCTGCCTGTCTCGGCACTTCTGACTCCACAGAGCCTTTCCTACATCTGGGCTGCCTGCCGTGGCAAAGTGCAGGCGTGGGGTGAGGCCATGGTTTTGTCTTTCCAGGAAAAAATGAGCCCCTGGCCGAAGCAGCAGGCCCAGGCAGAGCCTTGAGCTTGAAGCCCAGTAGGTCTGTGGCCCTCAGGGCCAGAGCCATGCTTTCAAGGCAGGGAAGCGGCCTGCAAGCTGAGTGGGAGTGGGGGAGGGGAGGGAGACAGCTGAAGCCTAGTCCAGAAGGGCGGCGATGGAAGAGCTGCAGCTGGGTCAGAGCCTGGAGGGAGGGCGGGGCCTTCACTGAGGACACCCCCGCCCCCCCCGAGGCCAGCCCTAGGCCCCGGCGGTCACGCATGCGCCCTTGGCCTGTGCAGTGTGTGGGGGGTTGAACCCAAGCCCGCAGGGCTCCCGGAGCGGCCAGAGAAAGAAGGGCCCATGGAGAGGTAGGCGAGGTGGGCAGGGGGCGCCACCTTACTCTCCTCAGCTCCCTGAGGGAGAGAGAGAGAGACAGAGACAGAGAGAGAGATCCCTGACCTCTGAGTCTCTGCCTCCACCGCTGGCTGGTGCCAACTCACGCGCCATCCCACTTCCAGCCATCACCCCCACGCCTGCCCCGGGGCCAGCCCCACCACAGACAGGCCGGTTGGTTCCTGCTCACCTCTGTGCCGTCCCTTCCTGACCTGACCCCAGTGCAGGGGATAAGCTTCAGACAAGTCTTTCCATGTCCCTCTGCATGACAATAGACTTCCTCCCCTCTCCCATTCCACAGGCCCACCCGGGACATCCACCTTTGTCATTAGCTCAGGAGAGGATGCAAGATGAGAATCTCTGCTATTGTGTGGGGAGACTCAGTTTCCCGGGTTTCCCCCATGGACACATGTTCTTCAGCTGGGTCTGATTTTCTCCAGACAAGCTGTCTTGGGAAGGATTTGGCCAGCCCTAAGAACCTGAAGGGAAAGGGCGGAGGGGGGTTCTCTCTCTGCCCCCGACAGCCCCGAGCTGGGTCGGTCCCTCAGACCTGGCCAGGGGCAGCCCATCCCCCGGCGCCCTTCCCCGGGGCATCCAAGGGCAGGCTCGGCGCCAGCCCCACCCCGCTCGCCACTGCCCGACCATCGTCCTCCCTCGGGGGGCCTGGGCAGGACAGGGACCCGGCTGTGGGAGGCCTCCAGATCTCAGGCCTGGCACACCGTTTACCAGGCTGCTTCCTCCTCTGACGGGGGCCCAGCACACGCCCCAGGAGACTTGGCAGCCGCCCCCAGGGCTCTATCCTCTGGAACTCGTCCCCTTGGAAGGGGCCTGGCCCAGGTGCCAGGTTCGGCTGGTCGGCCAGCCTCCTTTGGAGAAAGCAGGCAAGCCGAGCCAGGCTTGCAGTGGCCCTGGCGTGACACCTGCCACCTCAGGCAGAGGGCCTCCCGCGTGCCCTCCATGGCGGGTTTCTCCCCGGAGCCGTGGCCTGGGCACTAGGAAGGCCGGGCCTCCCCGACTCCCGGGAGGAGGGGCTAGCCCAGTTGCGCCCTGGCCCCCAAACCCTCTGGTGCCATCTGCCTGTCTCGGCACTTCTGACTCCACAGAGCCTTTCCTACATCTGGGCTGCCTGCCGTGGCAAAGTGCAGGCGTGGGGTGAGGCCATGGTTTTGTCTTTCCAGGAAAAAATGAGCCCCTGGCCGAAGCAGCAGGCCCAGGCAGAGCCTTGAGCTTGAAGCCCAGTAGGTCTGTGGCCCTCAGGGCCAGAGCCATGCTTTCAAGGCAGGGAAGCGGCCTGCAAGCTGAGTGGGAGTGGGGGAGGGGAGGGAGACAGCTGAAGCCGAGTCCAGAAGGGCGGCGATGGAAGAGCTGCAGCTGGGTCAGAGCCTGGAGGGAGGGCGGGGCCTTCACTGAGGACACCCCCGCCCCCCCGAGGCCAGCCCTAGGCCCCGGCGGTCACGCATGCGCCCTTGGCCTGTGCGGTGTGTGGGGGGTTGAACCCAAGCCCGCAGGGCTCCCGGAGCGGCCAGAGAAAGAAGGGCCCATGGAGAGGTAGGCGAGGTGGGCAGGGGGCGCCACCTTACTCTCCTCAGCTCCCTGAGGGAGAGAGAGAGAGACAGAGACAGAGAGAGAGATCCCTGACCTCTGAGTCTCTGCCTCCACCGCTGGCTGGTGCCAACTCACGCGCCATCCCACTTCCAGCCATCACCCCCACGCCTGCCCCGGGGCCAGCCCCACCACAGACAGGCCGGTTGGTTCCTGCTCACCTCTGTGCCGTCCCTTCCTGACCTGACCCCAGTGCAGGGGATAAGCTTCAGACAAGTCTTTCCATGTCCCTCTGCATGACAATAGACTTCCTCCCCTCTCCCATTCCACAGGCCCACCCGGGACATCCACCTTTGTCATTAGCTCAGGAGAGGATGCAAGATGAGAATCTCTGCTATTGTGTGGGGAGACTCAGTTTCCCGGGTTTCCCCCATGGACACATGTTCTTCAGCTGGGTCTGATTTTCTCCAGACAAGCTGTCTTGGGAAGGATTTGGCCAGCCCTAAGAACCTGAAGGGAAAGGGCGGAGGGGGGTTCTCTCTCTGCCCCCGACAGCCCCGAGCTGGGTCGGTCCCTCAGACCTGGCCAGGGGCAGCCCATCCCCCAGCGCCCTTCCCCGGGGCATCCAAGGGCAGGCTCGGCGCCAGCCCCACCCCGCTCGCCACTGCCCGACCATCGTCCTCCCTCGGGGGGCCTGGGCAGGACAGGGACCCGGCTGTGGGAGGCCTCCAGATCTCAGGCCTGGCACACCGTTTACCAGGCTGCTTCCTCCTCTGACGGGGGCCCAGCACACGCCCCAGGAGACTTGGCAGCCGCCCCCAGGGCTCTATCCTCTGGAACTCGTCCCCCTGGAAGGGGCCTGGCCCAGGTGCCAGGTTCGGCTGGTCGGCCAGCCTCCTTTGGAGAAAGCAGGCAAGCCGAGCCAGGCTTGCAGTGGCCCTGGCGTGACACCTGCCACCTCAGGCAGAGGGCCTCCCGCGTGCCCTCCATGGCGGGTTTCTCCCCGGAGCCGTGGCCTGGGCACTAGGAAGGCCGGGCCTCCCCGACTCCCGGGAGGAGGGGCTAGCCCAGTTGCGCCCTGGCCCCCAAACCCTCTGGTGCCATCTGCCTGTCTCGGCACTTCTGACTCCACAGAGCCTTTCCTACATCTGGGCTGCCTGCCGTGGCAAAGTGCAGGCGTGGGGTGAGGCCATGGTTTTGTCTTTCCAGGAAAAAATGAGCCCCTGGCCGAAGCAGCAGGCCCAGGCAGAGCCTTGAGCTTGAAGCCCAGTAGGTCTGTGGCCCTCAGGGCCAGAGCCATGCTTTCAAGGCAGGGAAGCGGCCTGCAAGCTGAGTGGGAGTGGGGGAGGGGAGGGAGACAGCTGAAGCCGAGTCCAGAAGGGCGGCGATGGAAGAGCTGCAGCTGGGTCAGAGCCTGGAGGGAGGGCGGGGCCTTCACTGAGGACACCCCCCCCCCCCCCGAGGCCAGCCCTAGGCCCCGGCGGTCACGCATGCGCCCTTGGCCTGTGCGGTGTGTGGGGGGTTGAACCCAAGCCAGCAGGGCTCCCGGAGCGGCCAGAGAAAGAAGGGCCCATGGAGAGGTAGGCGAGGTGGGCAGGGGGCGCCACCTTACTCTCCTCAGCTCCCTGAGGGAGAGAGAGAGAGACAGAGACAGAGAGAGAGATCCCTGACCTCTGCGTCTCTGCCTCCACCGCTGGCTGGTGCCAACTCACGCGCCATCCCACTTCCAGCCATCACGCCCACGCCTGCCCCGGGGCCAGCCCCACCACAGACAGGCCGGTTGGTTCCTGCTCACCTCTGTGCCGTCCCTTCCCGACCTGACCCCAGTGCAGGGGATAAGCTTCAGACAAGTCTTTCCATGTCCCTCTGCATGACAATAGACTTCCTCCCCTCTCCCATTCCACTGGCCCACCCGGGACATCCACCTTTGTCATTAGCTCAGGAGAGGATGCAAGATGAGAATCTCTGCTATTGTGTGGGGAGACTCAGTTTCCCGGGTTTCCCCCATGGACACATGTTCTTCAGCTGGGTCTGATTTTCTCCAGACAAGCTGTCTTGGGAAGGATTTGGCCAGCCCTAAGAACCTGAAGGGAAAGGGCGGAGGGGGGTTCTCTCTCTGCCCCCGACAGCCCCGAGCTGGGTCGGTCCCTCAGACCTGGCCAGGGGCAGCCCATCCCCCGGCGCCCTTCCCCGGGGCATCCAAGGGCAGGCTCGGCGCCAGCCCCACCCCGCTCGCCACTGCCCGACCATCGTCCTCCCTCGGGGGTCCTGGGCAGGACAGGGACCCGGCTGTGGGAGGCCTCCAGATCTCAGGCCTGGCACACCGTTTACCAGGCTGCTTCCTCCTCTGACGGGGGCCCAGCACACGCCCCAGGAGACTTGGCAGCCGCCCCCAGGGCTCTATCCTCTGGAACTCGTCCCCCTGGAAGGGGCCTGGCCCAGGTGCCAGGTTCGGCTGGTCGGCCAGCCTCCTTTGGAGAAAGCAGGCAAGCCGAGCCAGGCTTGCAGTGGCCCTGGCGTGACACCTGCCACCTCAGGCAGAGGGCCTCCCGCGTGCCCTCCATGGCGGGTTTCTCCCCGGAGCCGTGGCCTGGGCACTAGGAAGGCCGGGCCTCCCCGACTCCCGGGAGGAGGGGCTAGCCCAGTTGCGCCCTGGCCCCCAAACCCTCTGGTGCCATCTGCCTGTCTCGGCACTTCTGACTCCACAGAGCCTTTCCTACATCTGGGCTGCCTGCCGTGGCAAAGTGCAGGCGTGGGGTGAGGCCATGGTTTTGTCTTTCCAGGAAAAAATGAGCCCCTGGCCGAAGCAGCAGGCCCAGGCAGAGCCTTGAGCTTGAAGCCCAGTAGGTCTGTGGCCCTCAGGGCCAGAGCCATGCTTTCAAGGCAGGGAAGCGGCCTGCAAGCTGAGTGGGAGTGGGGGAGGGGAGGGAGACAGCTGAAGCCGAGTCCAGAAGGGCGGCGATGGAAGAGCTGCAGCTGGGTCAGAGCCTGGAGGGAGGGCGGGGCCTTCACTGAGGACACCCCCGCCCCCCCGAGGCCAGCCCTAGGCCCCGGCGGTCACGCATGCGCCCTTGGCCTGTGCGGTGTGTGGGGGGTTGAACCCAAGCCAGCAGGGCTCCCGGAGCGGCCAGAGAAAGAAGGGCCCATGGAGAGGTAGGCGAGGTGGGCAGGGGGCGCCACCTTACTCTCCTCAGCTCCCTGAGGGAGAGAGAGAGAGACAGAGACAGAGAGAGAGATCCCTGACCTCTGCGTCTCTGCCTCCACCGCTGGCTGGTGCCAACTCACGCGCCATCCCACTTCCAGCCATCACCCCCACGCCTGCCCCGGGGCCAGCCCCACCACAGACAGGCCGGTTGGTTCCTGCTCACCTCTGTGCCGTCCCTTCCCGACCTGACCCCAGTGCAGGGGATAAGCTTCAGACAAGTCTTTCCATGTCCCTCTGCATGACAATAGACTTCCTCCCCTCTCCCATTCCACTGGCCCACCCGGGACATCCACCTTTGTCATTAGCTCAGGAGAGGATGCAAGATGAGAATCTCTGCTATTGTGTGGGGAGACTCAGTTTCCCGGGTTTCCCCCATGGACACATGTTCTTCAGCTGGGTCTGATTTTCTCCAGACAAGCTGTCTTGGGAAGGATTTGGCCAGCCCTAAGAACCTGAAGGGAAAGGGCGGAGGGGGGTTCTCTCTCTGCCCCCGACAGCCCCGAGCTGGGTCGGTCCCTCAGACCTGGCCAGGGGCAGCCCATCCCCCGGCGCCCTTCCCCGGGGCATCCAAGGGCAGGCTCGGCGCCAGCCCCACCCCGCTCGCCACTGCCCGACCATCGTCCTCCCTCGGGGGTCCTGGGCAGGACAGGGACCCGGCTGTGGGAGGCCTCCAGATCTCAGGCCTGGCACACCGTTTACCAGGCTGCTTCCTCCTCTGACGGGGGCCCAGCACGCGCCCCAGGAGACTTGGCAGCCGCCCCCAGGGCTCTATCCTCTGGAACTCGTCCCCCTGGAAGGGGCCTGGCCCAGGTGCCAGGTTCGGCTGGTCGGCCAGCCTCCTTTGGAGAAAGCAGGCAAGCCGAGCCAGGCTTGCAGTGGCCCTGGCGTGACACCTGCCACCTCAGGCAGAGGGCCTCCCGCGTGCCCTCCATGGCGGGTTTCTCCCCGGAGCCGTGGCCTGGGCACTAGGAAGGCCGGGCCTCCCCGACTCCCGGGAGGAGGGGCTAGCCCAGTTGCGCCCTGGCCCCCAAACCCTCTGGTGCCATCTGCATGTCTCGGCACTTCTGACTCCACAGAGCCTTTCCTACATCTGGGCTGCCTGCCGTGGCAAAGTGCAGGCGTGAGGTGAGGCCATGGTTTTGTCTTTCCAGGAAAAAATGAGCCCCTGGCCGAAGCAGCAGGCCCAGGCAGAGCCTTGAGCTTGAAGCCCAGTAGGTCTGTGGCCCTCAGGGCCAGAGACATGCTTTCAAGGCAGGGAAGCGGCCTGCAAGCTGAGTGGGAGTGGGGGAGGGGAGGGAGACAGCTGAAGCCGAGTCCAGAAGGGCGGCGATGGAAGAGCTGCAGCTGGGTCAGAGCCTGGAGGGAGGGCGGGGCCTTCACTGAGGACCCCCCCGCTGCCCCGAGGCCAGCCCTAGGCCCCGGCGGTCACGCATGCGCCCTTGGCCTGTGCGGTGTGTGGGGGGTTGAACCCAAGCCCGCAGGGCTCCCGGAGCGGCCAGAGAAAGAAGGGCCCATGGAGAGGTAGGCGAGGTGGGCAGGGGGCGCCACCTTACTCTCCTCAGCTCCCTGAGGGAGAGAGAGAGAGACAGAGACAGAGAGAGAGATCCCTGACCTCTGAGTCTCTGCCTCCACAGCTGGCTGGTGCCAACTCACGCGCCATCCCACTTCCAGCCATCACCCCCACGCCTGCCCCGGGGCCAGCCCCACCACAGACAGGCCGGTTGGTTCCTGCTCACCTCTGTGCCGTCCCTTCCCGACCTGACCCCAGTGCAGGGGATAAGCTTCAGACAAGTCTTTCCATGTCCCTCTGCATGACAATAGACTTCCTCCCCTCTCCCATTCCACTGGCCCACCCGGGACATCCACCTTTGTCATTAGCTCAGGAGAGGATGCAAGATGAGAATCTCTGCTATTGTGTGGGGAGACTCAGTTTCCCGGGTTTCCCCCATGGACACATGTTCTTCAGCTGGGTCTGATTTTCTCCAGACAAGCTGTCTTGGGAAGGATTTGGCCAGCCCTAAGAACCTGAAGGGAAAGGGCGGAGGGGGGGTTCTCTCTCTGCCCCCGACAGCCCCGAGCTGGGTCGGTCCCTCAGACCTGGCCAGGGGCAGCCCATCCCCCGGCGCCCTTCCCCGGGGCATCCAAGGGCAGGCTCGGCGCCAGCCCCACCCCGCTCGCCACTGCCCGACCATCGTCCTCCCTCGGGGGGCCTGGGCAGGACAGGGACCCGGCTGTGGGAGGCCTCCAGATCTCAGGCCTGGCACACCGTTTACCAGGCTGCTTCCTCCTCTGACGGGGGCCCAGCACACGCCCCAGGAGACTTGGCAGCCGCCCCCAGGGCTCTATCCTCTGGAACTCGTCCCCTTGGAAGGGGCCTGGCCCAGGTGCCAGGTTCGGCTGGTCGGCCAGCCTCCTTTGGAGAAAGCAGGCAAGCCGAGCCAGGCTTGCAGTGGCCCTGGCGTGACACCTGCCACCTCAGGCAGAGGGCCTCCCGCGTGCCCTCCATGGCGGGTTTCTCCCCGGAGCCGTGGCCTGGGCACTAGGAAGGCCGGGCCTCCCCGACTCCCGGGAGGAGGGGCTAGCCCAGTTGCGCCCTGGCCCCCAAACCCTCTGGTGCCATCTGCCTGTCTCGGCACTTCTGACTCCACAGAGCCTTTCCTACATCTGGGCTGCCTGCCGTGGCAAAGTGCAGGCGTGGGGTGAGGCCATGGTTTTGTCTTTCCAGGAAAAAATGAGCCCCTGGCCGAAGCAGCAGGCCCAGGCAGAGCCTTGAGCTTGAAGCCCAGTAGGTCTGTGGCCCTCAGGGCCAGAGACATGCTTTCAAGGCAGGGAAGCGGCCTGCAAGCTGAGTGGGAGTGGGGGAGGGGAGGGAGACAGCTGAAGCCGAGTCCAGAAGGGCGGCGATGGAAGAGCTGCAGCTGGGTCAGAGCCTGGAGGGAGGGCGGGGCCTTCACTGAGGACCCCCCCGCCGCCCCGAGGCCAGCCCTAGGCCCCGGCGGTCACCCATGCGCCCTTGGCCTGTGCGGTGTGTGGGGGGTTGAACCCAAGCCCGCAGGGCTCCCGGAGCGGCCAGAGAAAGAAGGGCCCATGGAGCGGTAGGCGAGGTGGGCAGGGGGCGCCACCTTACTCTCCTCAGCTCCCTGAGGGAGAGAGAGAGAGACAGAGACAGAGAGAGAGATCCCTGACCTCTGAGTCTCTGCCTCCACCGCTGGCTGGTGCCAACTCACGCGCCATCCCACTTCCAGCCATCACCCCCACGCCTGCCCCGGGGCCAGCCCCACCACAGACAGGCCGGTTGGTTCCTGCTCACCTCTGTGCCGTCCCTTCCCGACCTGACCCCAGTGCAGGGGATAAGCTTCAGACAAGTCTTTCCATGTCCCTCTGCATGACAATAGACTTCCTCCCCTCTCCCATTCCACTGGCCCACCCGGGACATCCACCTTTGTCATTAGCTCAGGAGAGGATGCAAGATGAGAATCTCTGCTATTGTGTGGGGAGACTCAGTTTCCCGGGTTTCCCCCATGGACACATGTTCTTCAGCTGGGTCTGATTTTCTCCAGACAAGCTGTCTTGGGAAGGATTTGGCCAGCCCTAAGAACCTGAAGGGAAAGGGCGGAGGGGGGTTCTCTCTCTGCCCCCGACAGCCCCGAGCTGGGTCGGTCCCTCAGACCTGGCCAGGGGCATCCCATCCCCCGGCGCCCTTCCCCGGGGCATCCAAGGGCAGGCTCGGCGCCAGCCCCACCCCGCTCGCCACTGCCCGACCATCGTCCTCCCTCGGGGGGCCTGGGCAGGACAGGGACCCGGCTGTGGGAGGCCTCCAGATCTCAGGCCTGGCACACCGTTTACCAGGCTGCTTCCTCCTCTGACGGGGGCCCAGCACACGCCCCAGGAGACTTGGCAGCCGCCCCCAGGGCTCTATCCTCTGGAACTCGTCCCCTTGGAAGGGGCCTGGCCCAGGTGCCAGGTTCGGCTGGTCGGCCAGCCTCCTTTGGAGAAAGCAGGCAAGCCGAGCCAGGCTTGCAGTGGCCCTGGCGTGACACCTGCCACCTCAGGCAGAGGGCCTCCCGCGTGCCCTCCATGGCGGGTTTCTCCCCGGAGCCGTGGCCTGGGCACTAGGAAGGCCGGGCCTCCCCGACTCCCGGGAGGAGGGGCTAGCCCAGTTGCGCCCTGGCCCCCAAACCCTCTGGTGCCATCTGCCTGTCTCGGCACTTCTGACTCCACAGAGCCTTTCCTACATCTGGGCTGCCTGCCGTGGCAAAGTGCAGGCGTGGGGTGAGGCCATGGTTTTGTCTTTCCAGGAAAAAATGAGCCCCTGGCCGAAGCAGCAGGCCCAGGCAGAGCCTTGAGCTTGAAGCCCAGTAGGTCTGTGGCCCTCAGGGCCAGAGACATGCTTTCAAGGCAGGGAAGCGGCCTGCAAGCTGAGTGGGAGTGGGGGAGGGGAGGGAGACAGCTGAAGCCGAGTCCAGAAGGGCGGCGATGGAAGAGCTGCAGCTGGGTCAGAGCCTGGAGGGAGGGCGGGGCCTTCACTGAGGACCCCCCCGCCGCCCCGAGGCCAGCCCTAGGCCCCGGCGGTCACCCATGCGCCCTTGGCCTGTGCGGTGTGTGGGGGGTTGAACCCAAGCCCGCAGGGCTCCCGGAGCGGCCAGAGAAAGAAGGGCCCATGGAGAGGTAGGCGAGGTGGGCAGGGGGCGCCACCTTACTCTCCTCAGCTCCCTGAGGGAGAGAGAGAGAGACAGAGACAGAGAGAGAGATCCCTGACCTCTGAGTCTCTGCCTCCACCGCTGGCTGGTGCCAACTCACGCGCCATCCCACTTCCAGCCATCACCCCCACGCCTGCCCCGGGGCCAGCCCCACCACAGACAGGCCGGTTGGTTCCTGCTCACCTCTGTGCCGTCCCTTCCCGACCTGACCCCAGTGCAGGGGATAAGCTTCAGACAAGTCTTTCCATGTCCCTCTGCATGACAATAGACTTCCTCCCCTCTCCCATTCCACTGGCCCACCCGGGACATCCACCTTTGTCATTAGCTCAGGAGAGGATGCAAGATGAGAATCTCTGCTATTGTGTGGGGAGACTCAGTTTCCCGGGTTTCCCCCATGGACACATGTTCTTCAGCTGGGTCTGATTTTCTCCAGACAAGCTGTCTTGGGAAGGATTTGGCCAGCCCTAAGAACCTGAAGGGAAAGGGCGGAGGGGGGTTCTCTCTCTGCCCCCGACAGCCCCGAGCTGGGTCGGTCCCTCAGACCTGGCCAGGGGCAGCCCATCCCCCGGCGCCCTTCCCCGGGGCATCCAAGGGCAGGCTCGGCGCCAGCCCCACCCCGCTCGCCACTGCCCGACCATCGTCCTCCCTCGGGGGGCCTGGGCAGGACAGGGACCCGGCTGTGGGAGGCCTCCAGATCTCAGGCCTGGCACACCGTTTACCAGGCTGCTTCCTCCTCTGACGGGGGCCCAGCACACGCCCCAGGAGACTTGGCAGCCGCCCCCAGGGCTCTATCCTCTGGAACTCGTCCCCTTGGAAGGGGCCTGGCCCAGGTGCCAGGTTCGGCTGGTCGGCCAGCCTCCTTTGGAGAAAGCAGGCAAGCCGAGCCAGGCTTGCAGTGGCCCTGGCGTGACACCTGCCACCTCAGGCAGAGGGCCTCCCGCGTGCCCTCCATGGCGGGTTTCTCCCCGGAGCCGTGGCCTGGGCACTAGGAAGGCCGGGCCTCCCCGACTCCCGGGAGGAGGGGCTAGCCCAGTTGCGCCCTGGCCCCCAAACCCTCTGGTGCCATCTGCCTGTCTCGGCACTTCTGACTCCACAGAGCCTTTCCTACATCTGGGCTGCCTGCCGTGGCAAAGTGCAGGCGTGGGGTGAGGCCATGGTTTTGTCTTTCCAGGAAAAAATGAGCCCCTGGCCGAAGCAGCAGGCCCAGGCAGAGCCTTGAGCTTGAAGCCCAGTAGGTCTGTGGCCCTCAGGGCCAGAGCCATGCTTTCAAGGCAGGGAAGCGGCCTGCAAGCTGAGTGGGAGTGGGGGAGGGGAGGGAGACAGCTGAAGCCGAGTCCAGAAGGGCGGCGATGGAAGAGCTGCAGCTGGGTCAGAGCCTGGAGGGAGGGCGGGGCCTTCACTGAGGACACCCCCGCCGCCCCGAGGCCAGCCCTAGGCCCCGGCGGTCACGCATGCGCCCTTGGCCTGTGCGGTGTGTGGGGGGTTGAACCCAAGCCCGCAGGGCTCCCGGAGCGGCCAGAGAAAGAAGGGCCCATGGAGAGGTAGGCGAGGTGGGCAGGGGGCGCCACCTTACTCTCCTCAGCTCCCTGAGGGAGAGAGAGAGAGACAGAGACAGAGAGAGAGATCCCTGACCTCTGAGTCTCTGCCTCCACCGCTGGCTGGTGCCAACTCACGCGCCATCCCACTTCCAGCCATCACCCCCACGCCTGCCCCGGGGCCAGCCCCACCACAGACAGGCCGGTTGGTTCCTGCTCACCTCTGTGCCGTCCCTTCCCGACCTGACCCCAGTGCAGGGGATAAGCTTCAGACAAGTCTTTCCATGTCCCTCTGCATGACAATAGACTTCCTCCCCTCTCCCATTCCACAGGCCCACCCGGGACATCCACCTTTGTCATTAGCTCAGGAGAGGATGCAAGATGAGAATCTCTGCTATTGTGTGGGGAGACTCAGTTTCCCGGGTTTCCCCCATGGACACATGTTCTTCAGCTGGGTCTGATTTTCTCCAGACAAGCTGTCTTGGGAAGGATTTGGCCAGCCCTAAGAACCTGAAGGGAAAGGGCGGAGGGGGGTTCTCTCTCTGCCCCCGACAGCCCCGAGCTGGGTCGGTCCCTCAGACCTGGCCAGGGGCAGCCCATCCCCCGGCGCCCTTCCCCGGGGCATCCAAGGGCAGGCTCGGCGCCAGCCCCACCCCGCTCGCCACTGCCCGACCATCGTCCTCCCTCGGGGTGCCTGGGCAGGACAGGGACCCGGCTGTGGGAGGCCTCCAGATCTCAGGCCTGGCACACCGTTTACCAGGCTGCTTCCTCCTCTGACGGGGGCCCAGCACACGCCCCAGGAGACTTGGCAGCCGCCCCCAGGGCTCTATCCTCTGGAACTCGTCCCCTTGGAAGGGGCCTGGCCCAGGTGCCAGGTTCGGCTGGTCGGCCAGCCTCCTTTGGAGAAAGCAGGCAAGCCGAGCCAGGCTTGCAGTGGCCCTGGCGTGACACCTGCCCCCTCAGCCAGAGGGCCTCCCGCGTGCCCTCCATGGCGGGTTTCTCCCCGGAGCCGTGGCCTGGGCACTAGGAAGGCCGGGCCTCCCCGACTCCCGGGAGGAGGGGCTAGCCCAGTTGCGCCCTGGCCCCCAAACCCTCTGGTGCCATCTGCCTGTCTCGGCACTTCTGACTCCACAGAGCCTTTCCTACATCTGGGCTGCCTGCCGTGGCAAAGTGCAGGCGTGGGGTGAGGCCATGGTTTTGTCTTTCCAGGAAAAAATGAGCCCCTGGCCGAACCAGCAGGCCCAGGCAGAGCCTTGAGCTTGAAGCCCAGTAGGTCTGTGGCCCTCAGGGCCAGAGCCATGCTTTCAAGGCACGGAAGCGGCCTGCAAGCTGAGTGGGAGTGGGGGAGGGGAGGGACACAGCTGAAGCCGAGTCCAGAAGGGCGGCGATGGAAGAGCTGCAGCTGGGTCAGAGCCTGGAGGGAGGGCGGGGCCTTCACTGAGGACCCCCCCGCTGCCCCGAGGCCAGCCCTAGGCCCCGGCGGTCACGCATGCGCCCTTGGCCTGTGCGGTGTGTGGGGGGTTGAACCCAAGCCCGCAGGGCTCCCGGAGCGGCCAGAGAAAGAAGGGCCCATGGAGAGGTAGGCGAGGTGGGCAGGGGGCGCCACCTTACTCTCCTCAGCTCCCTGAGGGAGAGAGAGAGAGACAGAGACAGAGAGAGAGATCCCTGACCTCTGAGTCTCTGCCTCCACCGCTGGCTGGTGCCAACTCACGCGCCATCCCACTTCCAGCCATCACCCCCACGCCTGCCCCGGGGCCAGCCCCACCACAGACAGGCCGGTTGGTTCCTGCTGACCTCTGTGCCGTCCCTTCCCGACCTGACCCCAGTGCAGGGGATAAGCTTCAGACAAGTCTTTCCATGTCCCTCTGCATGACAATAGACTTCCTCCCCTCTCCCATTCCACAGGCCCACCCGGGACATCCACCTTTGTCATTAGCTCAGGAGAGGATGCAAGATGAGAATCTCTGCTATTGTGTGGGGAGACTCAGTTTCCCGGGTTTCCCCCATGGACACATGTTCTTCAGCTGGGTCTGATTTTCTCCAGACAAGCTGTCTTGGGAAGGATTTGGCCAGCCCTAAGAACCTGAAGGGAAAGGGCGGAGGGGGGTTCTCTCTCTGCCCCCGACAGCCCCGAGCTGGGTCGGTCCCTCAGACCTGGCCAGGGGCAGCCCATCCCCCGGCGCCCTTCCCCGGGGCATCCAAGGGCAGGCTCGGCGCCAGCCCCACCCCGCTCGCCACTGCCCGACCATCGTCCTCCCTCGGGGGGCCTGGGCAGGACAGGGACCCGGCTGTGGGAGGCCTCCAGATCTCAGGCCTGGCACACCGTTTACCAGGCTGCTTCCTCCTCTGACGGGGGCCCAGCACACGCCCCAGGAGACTTGGCAGCCGCCCCCAGGGCTCTATCCTCTGGAACTCGTCCCCTTGGAAGGGGCCTGGCCCAGGTGCCAGGTTCGGCTGGTCGGCCAGCCTCCTTTGGAGAAAGCAGGCAAGCCGAGCCAGGCTTGCAGTGGCCCTGGCGTGACACCTGCCACCTCAGGCAGAGGGCCTCCCGCGTGCCCTCCATGGCGGGTTTCTCCCCGGAGCCGTGGCCTGGGCACTAGGAAGGCCGGGCCTCCCCGACTCCCGGGAGGAGGGGCTAGCCCAGTTGCGCCCTGGCCCCCAAACCCTCTGGTGCCATCTGCCTGTCTCGGCACTTCTGACTCCACAGAGCCTTTCCTACATCTGGGCTGCCTGCCGTGGCAAAGTGCAGGCGTGGGGTGAGGCCATGGTTTTGTCTTTCCAGGAAAAAATGAGCCCCTGGCCGAAGCAGCAGGCCCAGGCAGAGCCTTGAGCTTGAAGCCCAGTAGGTCTGTGGCCCTCAGGGCCAGAGACATGCTTTCAAGGCAGGGAAGCGGCCTGCAAGCTGAGTGGGAGTGGGGGAGGGGAGGGAGACAGCTGAAGCCGAGTCCAGAAGGGCGGCGATGGAAGAGCTGCAGCTGGGTCAGAGCCTGGAGGGAGGGCGGGGCCTTCACTGAGGACACCCCCGCCGCCCCGAGGCCAGCCCTAGGCCCCGGCGGTCACCCATGCGCCCTTGGCCTGTGCGGTGTGTGGGGGGTTGAACCCAAGCCCGCAGGGCTCCCGGAGCGGCCAGAGAAAGAAGGGCCAATGGAGCGGTAGGCGAGGTGGGCAGGGGGCGCCACCTTACTCTCCTCAGCTCCCTGAGGGAGAGAGAGAGAGACAGAGACAGAGAGAGAGATCCCTGACCTCTGAGTCTCTGCCTCCACCGCTGGCTGGTGCCAACTCACGCGCCATCCCACTTCCAGCCATCACCCCCACGCCTGCCCGGGGCCAGCCCCACCACAGACAGGCCGGTTGGTTCCTGCTCACCTCTGTGCCGTCCCTTCCCGACCTGACCCCAGTGCAGGGGATAAGCTTCAGACAAGTCTTTCCATGTCCCTCTGCATGACAATAGACTTCCTCCCCTCTTCCATTCCACAGGCCCACCCGGGACATCCACCTTTGTCATTAGCTCAGGAGAGGATGCAAGATGAGAATCTCTGCTATTGTGTGGGGAGACTCAGTTTCCCGGGTTTCCCCCATGGACACATGTTCTTCAGCTGGGTCTGATTTTCTCCAGACAAGCTGTATTGGGAAGGATTTGGCCAGCCCTAAGAACCTGAAGGGAAAGGGCGGAGGGGGGTTCTCTCTCTGCCCCCGACAGCCCCGAGCTGGGTCGGTCCCTCAGACCTGGCCAGGGGCAGCCCATCCCCCGGCGCCCTTCCCCGGGGCATCCAAGGGCAGGCTCGGCGCCAGCCCCACCCCGCTCGCCACTGCCCGACCATCGTCCTCCCTCGGGGGGCCTGGGCAGGACAGGGACCCGGGTGTGCGAGGCCTCCAGATCTCAGGCCTGGCACACCGTTTACCAGGCTGCTTCCTCCTCTGACGGGGGCCCAGCACACGCCCCAGGAGACTTGGCAGCCGCCCCCAGGGCTCTATCCTCTGGAACTCGTCCCCTTGGAAGGGGCCTGGCCCAGGTGCCAGGTTCGGCTGGTCGGCCAGCCTCCTTTGGAGAAAGCAGGCAAGCCGAGCCAGGCTTGCAGTGGCCCTGGCGTGACACCTGCCACCTCAGGCAGAGGGCCTCCCGCGTGCCCTCCATGGCGGGTTTCTCCCCGGAGCCGTGGCCTGGGCACTAGGAAGGCCGGGCCTCCCCGACTCCCGGGAGGAGGGGCTAGCCCAGTTGCGCCCTGGCCCCCAAACCCTCTGGTGCCATCTGCCTGTCTCGGCACTTCTGACTCCACAGAGCCTTTCCTACATCTGGGCTGCCTGCCGTGGCAAAGTGCAGGCGTGGGGTGAGGCCATGGTTTTGTCTTTCCAGGAAAAAATGAGCCCCTGGCCGAAGCAGCAGGCCCAGGCAGAGCCTTGAGCTTGAAGCCCAGTAGGTCTGTGGCCCTCAGGGCCAGAGCCATGCTTTCAAGGCAGGGAAGCGGCCTGCAAGCTGAGTGGGAGTGGGGGAGGGGAGGGAGACAGCTGAAGCCGAGTCCAGAAGGGCGGCGATGGAAGAGCTGCAGCTGGGTCAGAGCCTGGAGGGAGGGCGGGGCCTTCACTGAGGACCCCCCCGCCCCCCCGAGGCCAGCCCTAGGCCCCGGCGGTCACGCATGCGCCCTTGGCCTGTGCGGTGTGTGGGGGGTTGAACCCAAGCCCGCAGGGCTCCCGGAGCGGCCAGAGAAAGAAGGGCCCATGGAGAGGTAGGCGAGGTGGGCAGGGGGCGCCACCTTACTCTCCTCAGCTCCCTGAGGGAGAGAGAGAGAGACAGAGACAGAGAGAGAGATCCCTGACCTCTGAGTCTCTGCCTCCACCGCTGGCTGGTGCCAACTCACGCGCCATCCCACTTCTAGCCATCACCCCCACGCCTGCCCTGGGGCCAGCCCCACCACAGACAGGCCGGTTGGTTCCTGCTCACCTCTGTGCCGTCCCTTCCCGACCTGACCCCAGTGCAGGGGATAAGCTTCAGACAAGTCTTTCCATGTCCCTCTGCATGACAATAGACTTCCTCCCCTCTCCCATTCCACAGGCCCACCCGGGACATCCACCTTTGTCATTAGCTCAGGAGAGGATGCAAGATGAGAATCTCTGCTATTGTGTGGGGAGACTCAGTTTCCCGGGTTTCCCCCATGGACACATGTTCTTCAGCTGAGTCTGATTTTCTCCAGACAAGCTGTCTTGGGAAGGATTTGGCCAGCCCTTAGAACCTGAAGGGAAAGTGCGGAGGGGGGTTCTCTCTCTGCCCCCGACAGCCCCGAGCTGCGTCGGTCCCTCAGACCTGGCCAGGGGCATCCCATCCCCCGGCGCCCTTCCCCGGGGCATCCAAGGGCAGGCTCGGCGCCAGCCCCACCCCGCTCGCCACTGCCCGACCATCGTCCTGCCTCGGGGGGCCTGGGCAGGACAGGGACCCGGCTGTGGGAGGCCTCCAGATCTCAGGCCTGGCACACCGTTTACCAGGCTGCTTCCTCCTCTGACGGGGGCCCAGCACACGCCCCAGGAGACTTGGCAGCCGCCCCCAGGGCTCTATCCTCTGGAACTCGTCCCCTTGGAAGGGGCCTGGCCCAGGTGCCAGGTTCGGCTGGTCGGCCAGCCTCCTTTGGAGAAAGCAGGCAAGCCGAGCCAGGCTTGCAGTGGCCCTGGCGTGACACCTGCCACCTCAGGCAGAGGGCCTCCCGCGTGCCCTCCATGGCGGGTTTCTCCCCGGAGCCGTGGCCTGGGCACTAGGAAGGCCGGGCCTCCCCGACTCCCGGGAGGAGGGGCTAGCCCAGTTGCGCCCTGGCCCCCAAACCCTCTGGTGCCATCTGCCTGTCTCGGCACTTCTGACTCCACAGAGCCTTTCCTACATCTGGGCTGCCTGCCGTGGCAAAGTGCAGGCGTGGGGTGAGGCCATGGTTTTGTCTTTCCAGGAAAAAATGAGCCCCTGGCCGAAGCAGCAGGCCCAGGCAGAGCCTTGAGCTTGAAGCCCAGTAGGTCTGTGGCCCTCAGGGCCAGAGCCATGCTTTCAAGGCAGGGAAGCGGCCTGCAAGCTGAGTGGGAGTGGGGGAGGGGAGGGAGACAGCTGAAGCCTAGTCCAGAAGGCCGGCGATGGAAGAGCTGCAGCTGGGTCAGAGCCTGGAGGGAGGGCGGGGCCTTCACTGAGGACCCCCCCGCCGCCCCGAGGCCAGCCCTAGGCCCCGGCGGTCACCCATGCGCCCTTGGCCTGTGCGGTGTGTGGGGGGTTGAACCCAAGCCCGCAGGGCTCCCGGAGCGGCCAGAGAAAGAAGGGCCAATGGAGCGGTAGGCGAGGTGGGCAGGGGGCGCCACCTTACTCTCCTCAGCTCCCTGAGGGAGAGAGAGAGAGACAGAGACAGAGAGAGAGATCCCTGACCTCTGAGTCTCTGCCTCCACCGCTGGCTGGTGCCAACTCACGCGCCATCCCACTTCCAGCCATCACCCCCACGCCTGCCCCGGGGCCAGCCCCACCACAGACAGGCCGGTTGGTTCCTGCTCACCTCTGTGCCGTCCCTTCCCGACCTGACCCCAGTGCAGGGGATAAGCTTCAGACAAGTCTTTCCATGTCCCTCTGCATGACAATAGACTTCCTCCCCTCTTCCATTCCACAGGCCCACCCGGGACATCCACCTTTGTCATTAGCTCAGGAGAGGATGCAAGATGAGAATCTCTGCTATTGTGTGGGGAGACTCAGTTTCCCGGGTTTCCCCCATGGACACATGTTCTTCAGCTGGGTCTGATTTTCTCCAGACAAGCTGTCTTGGGAAGGATTTGGCCAGCCCTAAGAACCTGAAGGGAAAGGGCGGAGGGGGGTTCTCTCTCTGCCCCCGACAGCCCCGAGCTGGGTCGGTCCCTCAGACCTGGCCAGGGGCAGCCCATCCCCCGGCGCCCTTCCCCGGGGCATCCAAGGGCAGGCTCGGCGCCAGCCCCACCCCGCTCGCCACTGCCCGACCATCGTCCTCCCTCGGGGGGCCTGGGCAGGACAGGGACCCGGGTGTGCGAGGCCTCCAGATCTCAGGCCTGGCACACCGTTTACCAGGCTGCTTCCTCCTCTGACGGGGGCCCAGCACACGCCCCAGGAGACTTGGCAGCCGCCCCCAGGGCTCTATCCTCTGGAACTCGTCCCCTTGGAAGGGGCCTGGCCCAGGTGCCAGGTTCGGCTGGTCGGCCAGCCTCCTTTGGAGAAAGCAGGCAAGCCGAGCCAGGCTTGCAGTGGCCCTGGCGTGACACCTGCCACCTCAGGCAGAGGGCCTCCCGCGTGCCCTCCATGGCGGGTTTCTCCCCGGAGCCGTGGCCTGGGCACTAGGAAGGCCGGGCCTCCCCGACTCCCGGGAGGAGGGGCTAGCCCAGTTGCGCCCTGGCCCCCAAACCCTCTGGTGCCATCTGCCTGTCTCGGCACTTCTGACTCCACAGAGCCTTTCCTACATCTGGGCTGCCTGCCGTGGCAAAGTGCAGGCGTGGGGTGAGGCCATGGTTTTGTCTTTCCAGGAAAAAATGAGCCCCTGGCCGAAGCAGCAGGCCCAGGCAGAGCCTTGAGCTTGAAGCCCAGTAGGTCTGTGGCCCTCAGGGCCAGAGCCATGCTTTCAAGGCAGGGAAGCGGCCTGCAAGCTGAGTGGGAGTGGGGGAGGGGAGGGAGACAGCTGAAGCCGAGTCCAGAAGGGCGGCGATGGAAGAGCTGCAGCTGGGTCAGAGCCTGGAGGGAGGGCGGGGCCTTCACTGAGGACCCCCCCGCCCCCCCGAGGCCAGCCCTAGGCCCCGGCGGTCACGCATGCGCCCTTGGCCTGTGCGGTGTGTGGGGGGTTGAACCCAAGCCCGCAGGGCTCCCGGAGCGGCCAGAGAAAGAAGGGCCCATGGAGAGGTAGGCGAGGTGGGCAGGGGGCGCCACCTTACTCTCCTCAGCTCCCTGAGGGAGAGAGAGAGAGACAGAGACAGAGAGAGAGATCCCTGACCTCTGAGTCTCTGCCTCCACCGCTGGCTGGTGCCAACTCACGCGCCATCCCACTTCTAGCCATCACCCCCACGCCTGCCCTGGGGCCAGCCCCACCACAGACAGGCCGGTTGGTTCCTGCTCACCTCTGTGCCGTCCCTTCCCGACCTGACCCCAGTGCAGGGGATAAGCTTCAGACAAGTCTTTCCATGTCCCTCTGCATGACAATAGACTTCCTCCCCTCTCCCATTCCACAGGCCCACCCGGGACATCCACCTTTGTCATTAGCTCAGGAGAGGATGCAAGATGAGAATCTCTGCTATTGTGTGGGGAGACTCAGTTTCCCGGGTTTCCCCCATGGACACATGTTCTTCAGCTGAGTCTGATTTTCTCCAGACAAGCTGTCTTGGGAAGGATTTGGCCAGCCCTTAGAACCTGAAGGGAAAGTGCGGAGGGGGGTTCTCTCTCTGCCCCCGACAGCCCCGAGCTGCGTCGGTCCCTCAGACCTGGCCAGGGGCATCCCATCCCCCGGCGCCCTTCCCCGGGGCATCCAAGGGCAGGCTCGGCGCCAGCCCCACCCCGCTCGCCACTGCCCGACCATCGTCCTGCCTCGGGGGGCCTGGGCAGGACAGGGACCCGGCTGTGGGAGGCCTCCAGATCTCAGGCCTGGCACACCGTTTACCAGGCTGCTTCCTCCTCTGACGGGGGCCCAGCACACGCCCCAGGAGACTTGGCAGCCGCCCCCAGGGCTCTATCCTCTGGAACTCGTCCCCTTGGAAGGGGCCTGGCCCAGGTGCCAGGTTCGGCTGGTCGGCCAGCCTCCTTTGGAGAAAGCAGGCAAGCCGAGCCAGGCTTGCAGTGGCCCTGGCGTGACACCTGCCACCTCAGGCAGAGGGCCTCCCGCGTGCCCTCCATGGCGGGTTTCTCCCCGGAGCCGTGGCCTGGGCACTAGGAAGGCCGGGCCTCCCCGACTCCCGGGAGGAGGGGCTAGCCCAGTTGCGCCCTGGCCCCCAAACCCTCTGGTGCCATCTGCCTGTCTCGGCACTTCTGACTCCACAGAGCCTTTCCTACATCTGGGCTGCCTGCCGTGGCAAAGTGCAGGCGTGGGGTGAGGCCATGGTTTTGTCTTTCCAGGAAAAAATGAGCCCCTGGCCGAAGCAGCAGGCCCAGGCAGAGCCTTGAGCTTGAAGCCCAGTAGGTCTGTGGCCCTCAGGGCCAGAGCCATGCTTTCAAGGCAGGGAAGCGGCCTGCAAGCTGAGTGGGAGTGGGGGAGGGGAGGGAGACAGCTGAAGCCTAGTCCAGAAGGCCGGCGATGGAAGAGCTGCAGCTGGGTCAGAGCCTGGAGGGAGGGCGGGGCCTTCACTGAGGACCCCCCCGCCCCCCCGAGGCCAGCCCTAGGCCCCGGCGGTCACGCATGCGCCCTTGGCCTGTGCGGTGTGTGGGGGGTTGAACCCAAGCCCGCAGGGCTCCCGGAGCGGCCAGAGAAAGAAGGGCCCATGGAGAGGTAGGCGAGGTGGGCAGGGGGCGCCACCTTACTCTCCTCAGCTCCCTGAGGGAGAGAGAGAGAGACAGAGACAGAGAGAGAGATCCCTGACCTCTGAGTCTCTGCCTCCACCGCTGGCTGGTGCCAACTCACGCGCCATCCCACTTCCAGCCATAACCCCCACGCCTGCCCCGGGGCCAGCCCCACCACAGACAGGCCGGTTGGTTCCTGCTCACCTCTGTGCCGTCCCTTCCCGACCTGACCCCAGTGCAGGGGATAAGCTTCAGACAAGTCTTTCCATGTCCCTCTGCATGACAATAGACTTCCTCCCCTCTCCCATTCCACTGGCCCACCCGGGACATCCACCTTTGTCATTAGCTCAGGAGAGGATGCAAGATGAGAATCTCTGCTATTGTGTGGGGAGACTCAGTTTCCCGGGTTTCCCCCATGGACACATGTTCTTCAGCTGGGTCTGATTTTCTCTAGACAAGCTGTCTTGGGAAGGATTTAGCCAGCCCTAAGAACCTGAAGGGAAAGGGCGGAGGGGGGTTCTCTCTCTGCCCCCGACAGCCCCGAGCTGGGTCGGTCCCTCAGACCTGGCCAGGGGCATCCCATCCCCCGGCGCCCTTCCCCGGGGCATCCAAGGGCAGGCTCGGCGCCAGCCCCACCCCGCTCGCCACTGCCCGACCATCGTCCTCCCTCGGGGGGCCTGGGCAGGACAGGGACCCGGCTGTGGGAGGCCTCCAGATCTCAGGCCTGGCACACCGTTTACCAGGCTGCTTCCTCCTCTGACGGGGGCCCAGCACACGCCCCAGGAGACTTGGCAGCCGCCCCCAGGGCTCTAGCCTCTGGAACTCGTCCCCTTGGAAGGGGCCTGGCCCAGGTGCCAGGTTCGGCTGGTCGGCCAGCCTCCTTTGGAGAAAGCAGGCAAGCCGAGCCAGGCTTGCAGTGGCCCTGGCGTGACACCTGCCACCTCAGGCAGAGGGCCTCCCGCGTGCCCTCCATGGCGGGTTTCTCCCCGGAGCCGTGGCCTGGGCACTAGGAAGGCCGGGCCTCCCCGACTCCCGGGAGGAGGGGCTAGCCCAGTTGCGCCCTGGCCCCCAAACCCTCTGGTGCCATCTGCCTGTCTCGGCACTTCTGACTCCACAGAGCCTTTCCTACATCTGGGCTGCCTGCCGTGGCAAAGTGCAGGCGTGGGGTGAGGCCATGGTTTTGTCTTTCCAGGAAAAAATGAGCCCCTGGCCGAAGCAGCAGGCCCAGGCAGAGCCTTGAGCTTGAAGCCCAGTAGGTCTGTGGCCCTCAGGGCCAGAGCCATGCTTTCAAGGCAGGGAAGCGGCCTGCAAGCTGAGTGGGAGTGGGGGAGGGGGGGGAGACAGCTGAAGCCGAGTCCAGAAGGGCGGCGATGGAAGAGCTGCAGCTGGGTCAGAGCCTGGAGGGAGGGCGGGGCCTTCACTGAGGACCCCCCCGCCCCCCCGAGGCCAGCCCTAGGCCCCGGCGGTCACGCATGCGCCCTTGGCCTGTGCGGTGTGTGGGGGGTTGAACCCAAGCCCGCAGGGCTCCCGGAGCGGCCAGAGAAAGAAGGGCCCATGGAGAGGTAGGCGAGGTGGGCAGGGGGCGCCACCTTACTCTCCTCAGCTCCCTGAGGGAGAGAGAGAGAGACAGAGACAGAGAGAGAGATCCCTGACCTCTGAGTCTCTGCCTCCACCGCTGGCTGGTGCCAACTCACGCGCCATCCCACTTCCAGCCATCACCCCCACGCCTGCCCCGGGGCCAGCCCCACCACAGACAGGCCGGTTGGTTCCTGCTCACCTCTGTGCCGTCCCTTCCCGACCTGACCCCAGTGCAGGGGATAAGCTTCAGACAAGTCTTTCCATGTCCCTCTGCATGACAATAGACTTCCTCCCCTCTCCCATTCCACTGGCCCACCCGGGACATCCACCTTTGTCATTAGCTCAGGAGAGGATGCAAGATGAGAATCTCTGCTATTGTGTGGGGAGACTCAGTTTCCCGGGTTTCCCCCATGGACACATGTTCTTCAGCTGGGTCTGATTTTCTCCAGACAAGCTGTCTTGGGAAGGATTTGGCCAGCCCTAAGAACCTGAAGGGAAAGGGCGGAGGGGGGTTCTCTCTCTGCCCCCGACAGCCCCGAGCTGGGTCGGTCCCTCAGACCTGGCCAGGGGCATCCCATCCCCCGGCGCCCTTCCCCGGGGCATCCAAGGGCAGGCTCGGCGCCAGCCCCACCCCGCTCGCCACTGCCCGACCATCGTCCTCCCTCGGGGGGCCTGGGCAGGACAGGGACCCGGCTGTGGGAGGCCTCCAGATCTCAGGCCTGGCACACCGTTTACCAGGCTGCTTCCTCCTCTGACGGGGGCCCAGCACACGCCCCAGGAGACTTGGCAGCCGCCCCCAGGGCTCTATCCTCTGGAACTCGTCCCCTTGGAAGGGGCCTGGCCCAGGTGCCAGGTTCGGCTGGTCGGCCAGCCTCCTTTGGAGAAAGCAGGCAAGCCGAGCCAGGCTTGCAGTGGCCCTGGCGTGACACCTGCCACCTCAGGCAGAGGGCCTCCCGCGTGCCCTCCATGGCGGGTTTCTCCCCGGAGCCGTGGCCTGGGCACTAGGAAGGCCGGGCCTCCCCGACTCCCGGGAGGAGGGGCTAGCCCAGTTGCGCCCTGGCCCCCAAACCCTCTGGTGCCATCTGCCTGTCTCGGCACTTCTGACTCCACAGAGCCTTTCCTACATCTGGGCTGCCTGCCGTGGCAAAGTGCAGGCGTGGGGTGAGGCCATGGTTTTGTCTTTCCAGGAAAAAATGAGCCCCTGGCCGAAGCAGCAGGCCCAGGCAGAGCCTTGAGCTTGAAGCCCAGTAGGTCTGTGGCCCTGAGGGCCAGAGCCAAGCTTTCAAGGCAGGGAAGCGGCCTGCAAGCTGAGTGGGAGTGGGGGAGGGGAGGGAGACAGCTGAAGCCTAGTCCAGAAGGGCGGCGATGGAAGAGCTGCAGCTGGGTCAGAGCCTGGAGGGAGGGCGGGGCCTTCACTGAGGACCCCCCCGCCCCCCCGAGGCCAGCCCTAGGCCCCGGCGGTCACGCATGCGCCCTTGGCCTGTGCGGTGTGTGGGGGGTTGAACCCAAGCCCGCAGGGCTCCCGGAGCGGCCAGAGAAAGAAGGGCCCATGGAGAGGTAGGCGAGGTGGGCAGGGGGCGCCACCTTACTCTCCTCAGCTCCCTGAGGGAGAGAGAGAGAGACAGAGACAGAGAGAGAGATCCCTGACCTCTGAGTCTCTGCCTCCACCGCTGGCTGGTGCCAACTCACGCGCCATCCCACTTCCAGCCATCACCCCCACGCCTGCCCCGGGGCCAGCCCCACCACAGACAGGCCGGTTGGTTCCTGCTCACCTCTGTGCCGTCCCTTCCCGACCTGACCCCAGTGCAGGGGATAAGCTTCAGACAAGTCTTTCCATGTCCCTCTGCATGACAATAGACTTCCTCCCCTCTCCCATTCCACTGGCCCACCCGGGACATCCACCTTTGTCATTAGCTCAGGAGAGGATGCAAGATGAGAATCTCTGCTATTGTGTGGGGAGACTCAGTTTCCCGGGTTTCCCCCATGGACACATGTTCTTCAGCTGGGTCTGATTTTCTCTAGACAAGCTGTCTTGGGAAGGATTTGGCCAGCCCTAAGAACCTGAAGGGAAAGGGCGGAGGGGGGTTCTCTCTCTGCCCCCGACAGCCCCGAGCTGGGTCGGTCCCTCAGACCTGGCCAGGGGCATCCCATCCCCCGGCGCCCTTCCCCGGGGCATCCAAGGGCAGGCTCGGCGCCAGCCCCACCCCGCTCGCCACTGCCCGACCATCGTCCTCCCTCGGGGGGCCTGGGCAGGACAGGGACCCGGCTGTGGGAGGCCTCCAGATCTCAGGCCTGGCACACCGTTTACCAGGCTGCTTCCTCCTCTGACGGGGGCCCAGCACACGCCCCAGGAGACTTGGCAGCCGCCCCCAGGGCTCTATCCTCTGGAACTCGTCCCCTTGGAAGGGGCCTGGCCCAGGTGCCAGGTTCGGCTGGTCGGCCAGCCTCCTTTGGAGAAAGCAGGCAAGCCGAGCCAGGCTTGCAGTGGCCCTGGCGTGACACCTGCCACCTCAGGCAGAGGGCCTCCCGCGTGCCCTCCATGGCGGGTTTCTCCCCGGAGCCGTGGCCTGGGCACTAGGAAGGCCGGGCCTCCCCGACTCCCGGGAGGAGGGGCTAGCCCAGTTGCGCCCTGGCCCCCAAACCCTCTGGTGCCATCTGCCTGTCTCGGCACTTCT
Organism: Diceros bicornis minor; assembly: GCF_020826845.1. Taxonomy (NCBI): domain Eukaryota; kingdom Metazoa; phylum Chordata; class Mammalia; order Perissodactyla; family Rhinocerotidae; genus Diceros; species Diceros bicornis. The sequence continues at coordinate 97,263 of NW_026691434.1, forward strand.
GACTCCACAGAGCCTTTCCTACATCTGGGCTGCCTGCCGTGGCAAAGTGCAGGCGTGGGGTGAGGCCATGGTTTTGTCTTTCCAGGAAAAAATGAGCCCCTGGCCGAAGCAGCAGGCCCAGGCAGAGCCTTGAGCTTGAAGCCCAGTAGGTCTGTGGCCCTCAGGGCCAGAGCCATGCTTTCAAGGCAGGGAAGCGGCCTGCAAGCTGAGTGGGAGTGGGGGAGGGGGGGGAGACAGCTGAAGCCGAGTCCAGAAGGGCGGCGATGGAAGAGCTGCAGCTGGGTCAGAGCCTGGAGGGAGGGCGGGGCCTTCACTGAGGACACCCCCGCCCCCCCGAGGCCAGCCCTAGGCCCCGGCGGTCACGCATGCGCCCTTGGCCTGTGCGGTGTGTGGGGGGTTGAACCCAAGCCCGCAGGGCTCCCGGAGCGGCCAGAGAAAGAAGGGCCCATGGAGAGGTAGGCGAGGTGGGCAGGGGGCGCCACCTTACTCTCCTCAGCTCCCTGAGGGAGAGAGAGAGAGACAGAGACAGAGAGAGAGATCCCTGACCTCTGAGTCTCTGCCTCCACCGCTGGCTGGTGCCAACTCACGCGCCATCCCACTTCCAGCCATCACCCCCACGCCTGCCCCGGGGCCAGCCCCACCACAGACAGGCCTGTTGGTTCCTGCTCACCTCTGTGCCGTCCCTTCCCGACCTGACCCCAGTGCAGGGGATAAGCTTCAGACAAGTCTTTCCATGTCCCTCTGCATGACAATAGACTTCCTCCCCTCTCCCATTCCACTGGCCCACCCGGGACATCCACCTTTGTCATTAGCTCAGGAGAGGATGCAAGATGAGAATCTCTGCTATTGTGTGGGGAGACTCAGTTTCCCGGGTTTCCCCCATGGACACATGTTCTTCAGCTGGGTCTGATTTTCTCCAGACAAGCTGTCTTGGGAAGGATTTGGCCAGCCCTAAGAACCTGAAGGGAAAGGGCGGAGGGGGGTTCTCTCTCTGCCCCCGACAGCCCCGAGCTGGGTCGGTCCCTCAGACCTGGCCAGGGGCAGCCCATCCCCCGGCGCCCTTCCCCGGGGCATCCAAGGGCAGGCTCGGCGCCAGCCCCACCCCGCTCGCCACTGCCCGACCATCGTCCTCCCTCGGGGGGCCTGGGCAGGACAGGGACCCGGCTGTGGGAGGCCTCCAGATCTCAGGCCTGGCACACCGTTTACCAGGCTGCTTCCTCCTCTGACGGGGGCCCAGCACACGCCCCAGGAGACTTGGCAGCCGCCCCCAGGGCTCTATCCTCTGGAACTCGTCCCCTTGGAAGGGGCCTGGCCCAGGTGCCAGGTTCGGCTGGTCGGCCAGCCTCCTTTGGAGAAAGCAGGCAAGCCGAGCCAGGCTTGCAGTGGCCCTGGCGTGACACCTGCCACCTCAGGCAGAGGGCCTCCCGCGTGCCCTCCATGGCGGGTTTCTCCCCGGAGCCGTGGCCTGGGCACTAGGAAGGCCGGGCCTCCCCGACTCCCGGGAGGAGGGGCTAGCCCAGTTGCGCCCTGGCCCCCAAACCCTCTGGTGCCATCTGCATGTCTCGGCACTTCTGACTCCACAGAGCCTTTCCTACATCTGGGCTGCCTGCCGTGGCAAAGTGCAGGCGTGGGGTGAGGCCATGGTTTTGTCTTTCCAGGAAAAAATGAGCCCCTGGCCGAAGCAGCAGGCCCAGGCAGAGCCTTGAGCTTGAAGCCCAGTAGGTCTGTGGCCCTCAGGGCCAGAGACATGCTTTCAAGGCAGGGAAGCGGCCTGCAAGCTGAGTGGGAGTGGGGGAGGGGAGGGAGACAGCTGAAGCCGAGTCCAGAAGGGCGGCGATGGAAGAGCTGCAGCTGGGTCAGAGCCTGGAGGGAGGGCGGGGCCTTCACTGAGGACCCCCCCGCTGCCCCGAGGCCAGCCCTAGGCCCCGGCGGTCACGCATGCGCCCTTGGCCTGTGCGGTGTGTGGGGGGTTGAACCCAAGCCCGCAGGGCTCCCGGAGCGGCCAGAGAAAGAAGGGCCCATGGAGAGGTAGGCGAGGTGGGCAGGGGGCGCCACCTTACTCTCCTCAGCTCCCTGAGGGAGAGAGAGAGAGACAGAGACAGAGAGAGAGATCCCTGACCTCTGAGTCTCTGCCTCCACAGCTGGCTGGTGCCAACTCACGCGCCATCCCACTTCCAGCCATCACCCCCACGCCTGCCCCGGGGCCAGCCCCACCACAGACAGGCCGGTTGGTTCCTGCTCACCTCTGTGCCGTCCCTTCCCGACCTGACCCCAGTGCAGGGGATAAGCTTCAGACAAGTCTTTCCATGTCCCTCTGCATGACAATAGACTTCCTCCCCTCTCCCATTCCACTGGCCCACCCGGGACATCCACCTTTGTCATTAGCTCAGGAGAGGATGCAAGATGAGAATCTCTGCTATTGTGTGGGGAGACTCAGTTTCCCGGGTTTCCCCCATGGACACATGTTCTTCAGCTGGGTCTGATTTTCTCCAGACAAGCTGTCTTGGGAAGGATTTGGCCAGCCCTAAGAACCTGAAGGGAAAGGGCGGAGGGGGGTTCTCTCTCTGCCCCCGACAGCCCCGAGCTGGGTCGGTCCCTCAGACCTGGCCAGGGGCAGCCCATCCCCCGGCGCCCTTCCCCGGGGCATCCAAGGGCAGGCTCGGCGCCAGCCCCACCCCGCTCGCCACTGCCCGACCATCGTCCTCCCTCGGGGGGCCTGGGCAGGACAGGGACCCGGCTGTGGGAGGCCTCCAGATCTCAGGCCTGGCACACCGTTTACCAGGCTGCTTCCTCCTCTGACGGGGGGCCCAGCACACGCCCCAGGAGACTTGGCAGCCGCCCCCAGGGCTCTATCCTCTGGAACTCGTCCCCTTGGAAGGGGCCTGGCCCAGGTGCCAGGTTCGGCTGGTCGGCCAGCCTCCTTTGGAGAAAGCAGGCAAGCCGAGCCAGGCTTGCAGTGGCCCTGGCGTGACACCTGCCACCTCAGGCAGAGGGCCTCCCGCGTGCCCTCCATGGCGGGTTTCTCCCCGGAGCCGTGGCCTGGGCACTAGGAAGGCCGGGCCTCCCCGACTCCCGGGAGGAGGGGCTAGCCCAGTTGCGCCCTGGCCCCCAAACCCTCTGGTGCCATCTGCCTGTCTCGGCACTTCTGACTCCACAGAGCCTTTCCTACATCTGGGCTGCCTGCCGTGGCAAAGTGCAGGCGTGGGGTGAGGCCATGGTTTTGTCTTTCCAGGAAAAAATGAGCCCCTGGCCGAAGCAGCAGGCCCAGGCAGAGCCTTGAGCTTGAAGCCCAGTAGGTCTGTGGCCCTCAGGGCCAGAGCCATGCTTTCAAGGCAGGGAAGCGGCCTGCAAGCTGAGTGGGAGTGGGGGAGGGGAGGGAGACAGCTGAAGCCGAGTCCAGAAGGGCGGCGATGGAAGAGCTGCAGCTGGGTCAGAGCCTGGAGGGAGGGCGGGGCCTTCACTGAGGACCCCCCCGCTGCCCCGAGGCCAGCCCTAGGCCCCGGCGGTCACGCATGCGCCCTTGGCCTGTGCGGTGTGTGGGGGGTTGAACCCAAGCCCGCAGGGCTCCCGGAGCGGCCAGAGAAAGAAGGGCCCATGGAGAGGTAGGCGAGGTGGGCAGGGGGCGCCACCTTACTCTCCTCAGCTCCCTGAGGGAGAGAGAGAGAGACAGAGACAGAGAGAGAGATCCCTGACCTCTGAGTCTCTGCCTCCACCGCTGGCTGGTGCCAACTCACGCGCCATCCCACTTCCAGCCATCACCCCCACGCCTGCCCCGGGGCCAGCCCCACCACAGACAGGCCGGTTGGTTCCTGCTCACCTCTGTGCCGTCCCTTCCCGACCTGACCCCAGTGCAGGGGATAAGCTTCAGACAAGTCTTTCCATGTCCCTCTGCATGACAATAGACTTCCTCCCCTCTCCCATTCCACAGGCCCACCCGGGACATCCACCTTTGTCATTAGCTCAGGAGAGGATGCAAGATGAGAATCTCTGCTATTGTGTGGGGAGACTCAGTTTCCCTGGTTTCCCCCATGGACACATGTTCTTCAGCTGGGTCTGATTTTCTCCAGACAAGCTGTCTTGGGAAGGATTTGGCCAGCCCTAAGAACCTGAAGGGAAAGGGCGGAGGGGGGTTCTCTCTCTGCCCCCGACAGCCCCGAGCTGGGTCGGTCCCTCAGACCTGGCCAGGGGCAGCCCATCCCCCGGCGCCCTTCCCCGGGGCATCCAAGGGCAGGCTCGGCGCCAGCCCCACCCCGCTCGCCACTGCCCGACCATCGTCCTCCCTCGGGGGGCCTGGGCAGGACAGGGACCCGGCTGTGGGAGGCCTCCAGATCTCAGGCCTGGCACACCGTTTACCAGGCTGCTTCCTCCTCTGACGGGGGCCCAGCACACGCCCCAGGAGACTTGGCAGCCGCCCCCAGGGCTCTATCCTCTGGAACTCGTCCCCTTGGAAGGGGCCTGGCCCAGGTGCCAGGTTCGGCTGGTCGGCCAGCCTCCTTTGGAGAAAGCAGGCAAGCCGAGCCAGGCTTGCAGTGGCCCTGGCGTGACACCTGCCACCTCAGGCAGAGGGCCTCCCGCGTGCCCTCCATGGCGGGTTTCTCCCCGGAGCCGTGGCCTGGGCACTAGGAAGGCCGGGCCTCCCCGACTCCCGGGAGGAGGGGCTAGCCCAGTTGCGCCCTGGCCCCCAAACCCTCTGGTGCCATCTGCCTGTCTCGGCACTTCTGACTCCACAGAGCCTTTCCTACATCTGGGCTGCCTGCCGTGGCAAAGTGCAGGCGTGGGGTGAGGCCATGGTTTTGTCTTTCCAGGAAAAAATGAGCCCCTGGCCGAAGCAGCAGGCCCAGGCAGAGCCTTGAGCTTGAAGCCCAGTAGGTCTGTGGCCCTCAGGGCCAGAGCCATGCTTTCAAGGCAGGGAAGCGGCCTGCAAGCTGAGTGGGAGTGGGGGAGGGGAGGGAGACAGCTGAAGCCGAGTCCAGAAGGGCGGCGATGGAAGAGCTGCAGCTGGGTCAGAGCCTGGAGGGAGGGCGGGGCCTTCACTGAGGACACCCCCGCCGCCCCGAGGCCAGCCCTAGGCCCCGGCGGTCACGCATGCGCCCTTGGCCTGTGCGGTGTGTGGGGGGTTGAACCCAAGCCCGCAGGGCTCCCGGAGCGGCCAGAGAAAGAAGGGCCCATGGAGAGGTAGGCGAGGTGGGCAGGGGGCGCCACCTTACTCTCCTCAGCTCCCTGAGGGAGAGAGAGAGAGACAGAGACAGAGAGAGAGATCCCTGACCTCTGAGTCTCTGCCTCCACCGCTGGCTGGTGCCAACTCACGCGCCATCCCACTTCCAGCCATCACCCCCACGCCTGCCCCGGGGCCAGCCCCACCACAGACAGGCCGGATGGTTCCTGCTCACCTCTGTGCCGTCCCTTCCCGACCTGACCCCAGTGCAGGGGATAAGCTTCAGACAAGTCTTTCCATGTCCCTCTGCATGACAATAGGACTTCCTCCCCTCTCCCATTCCACTGGCCCACCCGGGACATCCACCTTTGTCATTAGCTCAGGAGAGGATGCAAGATGAGAATCTCTGCTATTGTGTGGGGAGACTCAGTTTCCCGGGTTTCCCCCATGGACACATGTTCTTCAGCTGGGTCTGATTTTCTCCAGACAAGCTGTCTTGGGAAGGATTTGGCCAGCCCTAAGAACCTGAAGGGAAAGGGCGGAGGGGGGTTCTCTCTCTGCCCCCGACAGCCCCGAGCTGGTCGGTCCCTCAGACCTGGCCAGGGGCATCCCATCCCCCGGCGCCCTTCCCCGGGGCATCCAAGGGCAGGCTCGGCGCCAGCCCCACCCCGCTCGCCACTGCCCGACCATCGTCCTCCCCTCGGGGGGCCTGGGCAGGACAGGGACCCGGCTGTGGGAGGCCTCCAGATCTCAGGCCTGGCACACCGTTTACCAGGCTGCTTCCTCCTCTGACGGGGGCCCAGCACACGCCCCAGGAGACTTGGCAGCCGCCCCCAGGGCTCTATCCTCTGGAACTCGTCCCCTTGGAAGGGGCCTGGCCCAGGTGCCAGGTTCGGCTGGTCGGCCAGCCTCCTTTGGAGAAAGCAGGCAAGCCGAGCCAGGCTTGCAGTGGCCCTGGCGTGACACCTGCCACCTCAGGCAGAGGGCCTCCCGCGTGCCCTCCATGGCGGGTTTCTCCCCGGAGCCGTGGCCTGGGCACTAGGAAGGCCGGGCCTCCCCGACTCCCGGGAGGAGGGGCTAGCCCAGTTGCGCCCTGGCCCCCAAACCCTCTGGTGCCATCTGCCTGTCTCGGCACTTCTGACTCCACAGAGCCTTTCCTACATCTGGGCTGCCTGCCGTGGCAAAGTGCAGGCGTGGGGTGAGGCCATGGTTTTGTCTTTCCAGGAAAAAATGAGCCCCTGGCCGAAGCAGCAGGCCCAGGCAGAGCCTTGAGCTTGAAGCCCAGTAGGTCTGTGGCCCTCAGGGCCAGAGACATGCTTTCAAGGCAGGGAAGCGGCCTGCAAGCTGAGTGGGAGTGGGGGAGGGGAGGGAGACAGCTGAAGCCGAGTCCAGAAGGGCGGCGATGGAAGAGCTGCAGCTGGGTCAGAGCCTGGAGGGAGGGCGGGGCCTTCACTGAGGACCCCCCCGCCGCCCCGAGGCCAGCCCTAGGCCCCGGCGGTCACCCATGCGCCCTTGGCCTGTGCGGTGTGTGGGGGGGTTGAACCCAAGCCCGCAGGGCTCCCGGAGCGGCCAGAGAAAGAAGGGCCCATGGAGAGGTAGGCGAGGTGGGCAGGGGGCGCCACCTTACTCTCCTCAGCTCCCTGAGGGAGAGAGAGAGAGACAGAGACAGAGAGAGAGATCCCTGACCTCTGAGTCTCTGCCTCCACCGCTGGCTGGTGCCAACTCACGCGCCATCCCACTTCCAGCCATCACCCCCACGCCTGCCCCGGGGCCAGCCCCACCACAGACAGGCCGGTTGGTTCCTGCTCACCTCTGTGCCGTCCCTTCCCGACCTGACCCCAGTGCAGGGGATAAGCTTCAGACAAGTCTTTCCATGTCCCTCTGCATGACAATAGACTTCCTCCCCTCTCCCATTCCACTGGCCCACCCGGGACATCCACCTTTGTCATTAGCTCAGGAGAGGATGCAAGATGAGAATCTCTGCTATTGTGTGGGGAGACTCAGTTTCCCGGGTTTCCCCCATGGACACATGTTCTTCAGCTGTGTCTGATTTTCTCCAGACAAGCTGTCTTGGGAAGGATTTGGCCAGCCCTAAGAACCTGAAGGGAAAGGGCGGAGGGGGGTTCTCTCTCTGCCCCCGACAGCCCCGAGCTGGGTCGGTCCCTCAGACCTGGCCAGGGGCAGCCCATCCCCCGGCGCCCTTCCCCGGGGCATCCAAGGGCAGGCTCGGCGCCAGCCCCACCCCGCTCGCCACTGCCCGACCATCGTCCTCCCTCGGGGGGGCCTGGGCAGGACAGGGACCCGGCTGTGGGAGGCCTCCAGATCTCAGGCCTGGCACACCGTTTACCAGGCTGCTTCCTCCTCTGACGGGGGCCCAGCACACGCCCCAGGAGACTTGGCAGCCGCCCCCAGGGCTCTATCCTCTGGAACTCGTCCCCTTGGAAG